>NC_137871.1:22273989-22336489 GCF_963924005.1 Protomyctophum bolini | reverse complement strand
ATTTTGATACTCAAAGATTTGTAGCAAAGATTTGATACTCAAATATTTGCTTCTGGCTGGACATTTTGTAGAATCAGCCTCAAACCATGTGAGTCCTTGTTCCATCATTGCTAGGTTCCCACTGACATGTTCCTGTGTGTTGGCTTCCGCATCCGGGAAGAGTTCAGGGTGGGAGCAACCAGCGAGTCCACGTTTAAAGTGTATGAACTTCAGGACAGCAAAGGTACAAACGAATGCATGGATCCAAGTTCTCAGTCGCCATGACTTGGCGGTGACACCGGTGCCGGTGACAATATTAATAAAACATCATACTTTTAGATATTGTGTTAATTGTTTGTACTAGCCCTTACCCGAGATATTTGCCCCCCTCTTGTGGCCACGGGGGGTACTGCGTCTGGGTGCGTTTTAATTCACTAATAAATTCATTATTAATCATTAATGTGTCAAATCGAAAAAAGGGCTCCGTTAAGACCTCCATATTCATATGGTCAATGCCTGTGTGAAAAGTGGGAGTGATTGGTGCAGGCAATGATGAGATAACGCGCTGTTTCTGACACACACACTCAGACATTGACTGAATTATAGTATGATGATTGTATGTAGCCTATTGTATATTTATTTTGGTGTACCCCTCCAGGATCTGTGTGCACCAAGCAGTACTCCTACAGTGTTCAGAAGTTACAGCGCCTCTGTGAAGCTGGACAGTGTCAATGCATGTCAGGTATTTCTCTCTTCTGTGTGGGTGGGTAATATTTGACTAGACTCGCGTAGCCAGATAACTATTCCACAATCTACTGAATGCTGTATAGTGATGCAGCATTCGGCCCGTTACCCGCAGGTCCCGCGGGTTGGCCCGCGGGGCAGGCACACGGGTCAAGGTCATGATCCGTTTATCTTTTCATTAATAAGCAGCCTATTTAGCAGGCTACCGTTGACTGTATGTAGGATATATCACTTGGAAACAGATGGAATTGAACATTAACTTGCATTTTACTCCTGCGATGCTTCAGTCCATAACGTGAGTAGTATAGGCCCAACAATTATGAACGAAATGCTGCACAGATATAAAATGATCGGAAAATGGCCCATTACACCCTCCCCTCTAGCTCTCTCGAAAGCAATTGAATGGATTGGACTTATGTGTTGAAAAGCCGGGCCGGTCGGTGGGCTACTGGACAGGCGGGTTATGGAAAAAAAATTAGTATAGAGTTATTATATTTTAAATTTTCGATTTCATTCTATTTATATTAGGATACATTTGCGTGACCGTAAAGACAAAACAGAAGTGGGGAGGAGGCTTCACTTCCGTTTATATTTTACTCACGTTACTTTTGAGAACCACGGTTCTATATTGTATTTATGTTGTTGTGCTGTGTATGTCAGTGGTTCTCAAAGTGGGGTCTGGGGACCCCCAAGGAGTTCCAGGGGAAATGATAGCTAGTTAGGAAGGAACCAAAAGGACCCTTATGGGTGTGTAACTCCGAATTACTATAATTTGGGGTCCCAGAGATAGAAATGCCATTGCATGGGGTTCCGTAGCCTAATGCATGTCAAACTGGGGGGTATTCTTTTTTTTTAAACTCTTTATTTTTGAATTTTTGAATAGCCAAAATAGACACCAAGGACAAACAAGACATACAATATGACAAAAACATCGGCAGTAAAAGAAAACTGAATAAAAACAAAAGACAAAAAACAAAATAAAACAAGAGGTCATGGGATGTACAACAACAATACATATTACAGATTATTTATTTTTTTCTTCTTTTTTTATTTTTTACATTAAATGACAACTGGAAAGACACCGCCCATATTCACGCCACATCCACCCCCCCAGCTAAGTACTCTGTCCATTTCTCCCATCTTCTTTCACCCAGCTCTTTTTGCAGTCTTAAAGAATAGGTCATCTGTTCTAGGTGATGAAGTTGTTTCACAATGTTGAGAAATAGATCGGCAGTAGGACAATTCTTTTGTAACCAATTTCTTGTAATAGCTTTTTTGCTTGCTACAAGTAGGATCTTAAGTAAGTATGAGTCATCCCGATTTAACCCGTCTGGGAGTTGTCCCAGGTACAAAGATATGAATGAATCATCTATTCTAAAACCCATAATGTTTGAGATAAGTGTTGTCACTTCTTTCCAAAATGGCTGAATTACAGGACAAGACCAAAAGACATGTGCATGATCAACCACTGTATCTCCACATTCTCTCCAACAGTCCATATGGTTGCCAGTCTGTTTGGACTTCTGTTTTGGAGTAATAAAGAAGCGAATCTGGTTTTTCCAACAAAAGTCTCTCCAAGTCAAGGAATTAGTGGTCGTTGATTGTGTTTCCCATATATTCATCCATGCTTCATCACTTATATCGATTCCCAACTCTTTTTCCCATCGCTCTTTCACATATATTGTAGAGTCCTTTTTCAACGACATAAGCCCATTATATAGTTTACTCACAAGACCCCTGTTGCTTCCTGAGCCATAGGCATTTATAAATACAGTGATTAGGCTTGTTGTAATACCTGGAGTAGACCCTTTTAAACTGGGGGGTATTCTTGAAATGAAAACGGTTGAAGTTCACTGCTAATAAATGTCAATGTGGGGGAAAAGGTTTGGGAACCACTGACTTATGTCATTTTGTTTGTGTGAAGTTTCGTTGCGATGTGTTGTGTTGTGTTGTAGTGAGCTGTGTTGTGTTGTAGTGAGCTACCGGTATGTTGTGTTGTAGTGAGCTGTGTTGTGTTGTAGTGAGCTGTGTTGTGTTGTAGTGAGCTATGTTGTGTTGTAGTGAGCTATGTTGTGTTGTAGTGAGCTGTGTTGTGTTGTGTTGTGTTGTAGTGAGCTGTGTTGTGTTGTAGTGAGCTGTGTTGTGTTGTAGTGAGCTATGTTGTGTTGTAGTGAGCTGTGTTGTGTTGTGTTGTAGTGAGCTTTGCCACATACCGAGGCTCTGCAGGCAATATGTCAAAAGAGGATCATATTCAGGAGACCTGCCAGCCTCATATTAAATATGGTGAGTTCTACTGTGTGTGAACCTCATATTATTATTATTATCTACCTTCAAAGCCTTTGTGATCTATGGTAGATCACAATCTACCTTTTGGGCACCCCTGGTGTACTCTGTATATAATCTACTGTATACTCTGCTGTGTACTCCATATTATGATGTAATTGACTTGTGCGCCCTCCAGCCTACAGAGTGGTGGTAAACTCTCAAACCACAGAAGGAGACTTCATCATTTACACGGTCAGTGTGGAGCAAGTCCTAAAGAGCCCCGCCAAAGGTCAGGAACCACTGGTTTTTATTCTCTATTTATTCTCTATACTCATTCAATTATATCGTCACTGTCGAGCTTAATTAAATGCTGGCAGGGCTGCTCCATTACACTGTCCACTTTCTCCATTACACTGTCCACTTGTCCAGTTTCTAAATGTGAAGTACACAAATGGACACAATTGTGTACTCAGAGCTACAGACGCATAAGGGTATATTTGGTTCCAAACTATCATTTAGCTGGGGACCCCCTGGAACTCCCTCAAGGACCCCTGGGGGTCCCCGGACCCCACTTTGGGAACCACTGTTGTACAGTACCAATGCACTCTGTTGACCGCACACAATTGAGACAGGCTATTTTCGATAAATGTACCATGCCCAAAATAGTTCGAAGTAAGTGAGTGAAGTGAGTGGTGCAACTCCGTGTGGGGTCCCTGGAAGTTCCAGACCCACAGGAGAGCTCCCAGGGTGCCGGCCCGGCATCGGAAACTTTCGAGAAATGACAGTTACCGTGGGGGGTCCCCGGGTGGTCCCTGTACTGTACTGTACTGTACTGTACTGTCACACCCAAAATCATCATATATACAGTGTGTGTGTGTGTGTGTGTGTGTGTGTGTGTGTGTGTGTGTGTGTGTGTGTGTGTGTGTGTGTGTTACACACAGTGACACTTGGTGGTGAAAACCAACCAAATGCCATTTCCGTGCTTGGACACAGACAGGGACACACATAGCTGTCTATAGGAGTGGTTGCACCACTCAAAAACACATGTGTAACTTATCTATCATCATTGCTCATGTTCAAATATCTACTCGTCTTCACAGTATGAACACATATAACTCTCATATTTAATAGTCCTATTTCACTGTATTCACACACGGCCCAATGCATTTCACAAGAGTCCTGCAATGTTTAGGGCTGTAGGGCCTCCCAGGAAGTATCTGATCACTCTACTATTGTACCTGTTCACATACTACATAGGCTACCTTATAAACATTATATAACTTAGACATTGTATTATAGGATTTGTTGTTCCATTGCGTTGTGTTGCATTGAGTAACTTGCGTTGCATTGTATTGTATTGTATTGTATTGTATTGTATTGTATTGTATTGTATTGTATTGTATTGTATTGTATTGTATTGTATTGTATTGTATTGTATTGTATTGTATTGTATTGAATTGAATTGAATTGAATTGTATTCCAGAGTTTGAAGGTGCGACTAAAGGTGTGGATATTGACTTGATAAAGAAAGTGACGTGCAGTTCAGTTGATCTGCGGATAGACTCCCAGTACCTCCTGATGGGAACCAATGGCATGGAGTTCACTCTGTCTGATCGCTTCAGGTCAGTCATACAGTCATCTTTCCCTCTTACAATTTACAATTTACAATTTAGGCATTTAGCAGACGCTCTTAATCCAGAGCGATTTACATTAAGCAAGAACAAAAAAGCATGGGAATACATCACATAAAAACATTTATCATGAAACATGCGTAAGCTAAGAAAGTAACAGTGGAATAGCTATAATGAAACTATACATATAAGCTATACATACTACAATGCTATACATATGTACTATGACGTGCTATGACTACTACTACCTTTCTCCCTTTCCACACTTCTTTTTTTAAATCTTTTATTCCATTGGTTCTCAAACGTTTTCATGTCAACGACCCCTACATTTATGTGTATTAGGTCACGGACCTGAATATATTTCGTACCAAGGAGCCCCATACAGGATTTGTGGTGTTAAAGTGTCAAGAATATTTATAAAGGTGTTAAAGAAGGTCAAGATATATATTTTTGAGGGGCACTAGCCCCTCCTATATACAAGTTCAATGTTTGTTTTAAAAATGCCATTGACAATGAAGGGAAAATGTACGAGCATGTCATATTGTCCCTCATTACGTCATATTGTCTCTTTATTGTTAATGGCATTTAAAGGAGAATTCCATACTAAAAGGCTTTCTTACCTTTCTTTGTAGTTGTTGCGTCCCCACCAAAGAGGTCCAGGTGTTATTTTGTGCAAAAGCTCCTTAATGGCCATTTCCACTACCATAAGCCCTAAATGAATTGCATTGAATTGAATGGCAATTGAATGTGGCTATGGGGTGTTGTGCTAATTCGCTTATTTCCATCGCTCAAAATTATAATTTATTTGTATATATCCTCTCTTCATAATGTAAATAATATCCCAAGCGGCACACTTTACTACTTCTTTCAATGGAAATAAGCAAACTAGTATAATACCCCATAGCCCCATTCAATTCCCATTCAATGCAATGCAATTCATTGAGGGCTTATGGTAGGGGAAATAGCCAATAAGGAGTTTTTGCACAAAAAAACACCTGGACCTCTTTGGTGGGGACGTAACAACTACAAAGATAGGTAAGAAAGATAAGAAAGCATTCTAGCATGGAATTCTCCTTTAATGTTTGCGTTGGCACCCTTTGTTTTACATCACCTAATCAACATGAGTTAGACTTTAATATATAAGCGCTCACTTAGTCACTTCACATGGGTGTGATTTTTTAAATAGGCCTAGCTGTTGTATATATTGAGGCCGCCTGGGGGTCCCCTGAACCCAACCCATTAGACCACAGAACAGTGAGACATTCCTCAGATCTGAACCCATTTTATATTTTTATTAGGTGTTATGAACTCATTGCGACCGCATGCTCTTGCTGACGTCGACCCCAGGGTTCGAACCCACGACCAGCCGCACTAAAGGCTTGTGGTCTAAATGATACACTAGGGCAGTCCTTCATTTGGGATCTAGGGAAAAAAGGTTATGTAATTTTAGTCCGGATGTGTCCTTTAACTTTAATACAGTAATGAATTAATATTCTAATCTATTATATTCTAAAGTGATGCAGACAGTATAGCTCTATTGTCTTTGATGGTGCTTTTATTGTGTTCCAGGTATCGTTTCCCGCTGGACTCGGGGGCTGTGGTGGAGCTGTGGCCTAAGGCTGACTGCAGTCCCATACCGTCCCCCTGTCGGAAACACATGGACCTGCTAGAAGACTTCTCCTTGGATCTCTCCATATATGGCTGTCCTTAAGGCAGCTGAAGATGAACAATATTCCCAACGCACTACACTGTACAGCTCAGCACAGTGCACACCATACTGAAAAACTGAACACACAATATGCATACCGATTATCAACATAACAGTCTTCGGTACATACTGTATTCCAGTCCCATTCCAGTTATTATTAACAGTACTGTATACTGTACAAGTCACCACAACGCAACATAACATAACATTCTATACAGAAAGAACAATTTAGCCAATATCTGTTCTCTGATGAAACATTTACTAGGGTCTGACATAATGCCATTGTTTCCGTTTTACAAACAAATAAAATTGCCAAAATAATATCGGTGTTTTAATCCTTTATAATTTTTTTGTCTCCACCAGGCCGAAGGCCTAGGGGGAGAGTATGTTTTGCACTCCGTCCGTGTGTCCTTCCGTCCGTCCGTTATCAGCTAATCTCCGGCACCGATGCCAACGACGAACCTCTGCCCCAAATATTCCTCAACGGCCTGTTATAGCGCCACCATGAGGCCGATTTAGGCAAAACACATTTCTGTAGATTACTCGTACACATTTTATCCATACATCACACAATTCGGTATACACTATCTCCATAGTCATGTGATCAACACGGAGTGGCACCATTTCCCATCTTCCATCCTGATTGGCTAAGATTGGCTTCCAAAGCTCACACGATTGGTCCGTTTCGAATAAATGCCACAAATCACAAACACAAATGTGCAATTTCCGTGAAATTATACACGCACATTTCCACTAGGCCGAGGATGACATGCCACAATTTTTTCCCCCAAATCAGCCTCACGGTGGCGCTATAACAGGCCAATTCCTGTTTTTAGCTATAACTGCATCAATCTGTATACAACTTATGTATGCACACTCCCTAGAGGCCATGGAAAAACATGTATCCATGGGTGTTGAAATTTGCACTGATCAGATAATCAAATCATTGATAGCACCTTAGGAAACGGTATTCCACATAATTTTAAACCATTCTGGGCGGGAACCCCTTTTGGTGTTAGCATTATGTTATGCTTTAGCTATTGAAAAATAGCAGATCTACAAGCTCATAGAGCGCCACCGAGTGGCACGCTACAAGCATGTAGGTCTGCTATTTTTGAAAAATCGACATAGAAACATTGCTTTTTCAGAAAACTGTCAGGATGTAGAAGACATTTTTAGAATCCGGTCAAAATCTCTCTCAAGTGTTTGTCATCATAGGATGTCTGCGTGACCCGCCAGTGGACCTGGACGGGACCTGGAAACGTTTGCTTTTTAATTGCACTTTGAGCACAGAACGCTTTATGAGCATGATCAAATAAAATAAAAAATATAATTATAAGTATAAGTCTAAGGAGTTTTACTTCTATTTCTATGTATGTAATCTGACACCACTGCCATATCAATTTTAATTGCAGCCAGTGTGTATATTGTACTTGTAATGTACTGTATACATGTATACCAATATTTCTATAAATATTAGATTTTGTACAATAATACTTACACTTATTGTATGCATTTGAGCTCTTTTAAACCTCTATAAGACCATTGTCCCTTACGTCAAGTTGTCTAACAACTATTGAACTAATAACTGATAGCTTAAGGGAAACGGTATTCCAAAAAGTTGTATCTTATCTTGTTATCTTTGTTTTGTCATAAATCATAATGCATGTATCCAAGGCCATTGGTCGACACAGACATATGATATCATTGAGAACTTCTGGGAAATCTACTTTAGTTTAAGGGTCAAATCTTATCTTTCTCTGTCATATTAATATTAGTCATAATAACCCATAATAACCCTGTTTACCGTAGTGGGTTGACCACAAAGTGACTCCAGTGTTACTGAACTAAGACGTCCACATCAGATGATTTATCTATAAATAATGAATAGCTCGAATTGATTCAGAAACAGTTTAATAAGCAATAGAGTAACATGTAAAAATAGTAAAATGACACATTAACTAACATATGCGGTTACATGTGGTTTGTGGCAGTCGTCTACCGTGCTACAAGAGGGTAAAGACGAGACACGTACATACGCACGTGACACATGCTGCGTGCGGCACACAGACAGACAGACAGACAGACAGACAGTTATTGTGAGGTGGGGTAGAAAGAAGATTCAATTTAATTCAAAGGCCTTTATTGGCATGAGAAGAAACAATGACCCCAAAACCCTCTGAATTTTGTCCTGTCTGAAGTTTTGTCCTTTTGTCCTACTTTTTTTGTTAGCTCATATCAAACTCCCCAGTAGAACTGGGGATATCGACAACAGTCACAAGTTGTTTGTTTTTGGTTAATATACCGGTACATACGTTCTCCTAGGAACTGGATATTAAGCCTTTTCTGGTCATTCATTCATCACATTGCAGGCATTTTTTAGCTCATATCAAACTCCTCAGTAGAACTGGAGATATCGACAACAATCACATTGTTTGTTTTTGTTTTTACCACTTAAAAATACGTTCTCCTAGGAACTTCATGGATATTTTGTTCTGGTCATTCATTCATCACATTGCAGCCTAAATTAATTTTACTGATAATAATCAGTAAATGATCACTAAAGCCTTTCACATCTGGGCTCTCCAGTGAGACAGAATAAGGCAGAAGCCGCTTCACTGTTATCAAATCCAAGGCTTTCACTGTCAGGGCTCCTCAGCTGTGGAACTGCTTGCTCAAGAGTCCCAGGTTAGCTAAATCTGAATGTATTTTGCTTTATCATTTTATCAGTTACTATTTAGCTTTATTTATGCTGTTGCCACATTTTTATCTGTTATTTATCTCACCTATTTTTACATCCTTATTGTCTTTATCGTAATTGTATTTTTCCCTGTTCCCTGTTCCTGTTGGCAGTTCTTAATCTCTTCATCTTACCTTTACTACTGATGATGTGCCAACAGCATTACGACCAATCAACATATCAGCTGTGCAGAGCGCAGTCACCCTCCGTGGAGCAGATATAAATACAAGCAGTGTAACGTCTGCAAGATACAGACATCAACAGAGACACACCAAGACGACTCCAATTCAAGCTCCACTGAGAGAGAGAGACAACCTCACGCTGACATCATGTTCCTGATTCTGGGCCTGCTGGCACTAGGCGCCGTGCACGCCAGTCCCTTGGCTGAAGTCAACCTACAGGATGACATCCTGCCACTAGACACCCTGGACACTGCTACCCTGCCACTAGACACCCTGGACACTGCTGCCCTGCCACTAGACACCCTGGACACTGCTACCCTGCCACTAGACACCCTGGACACTGCTGCCCTGCCACTAGACACCCTGGACACTGCTGCCCTGCCACTAGACACCCTGGACACTGCTGCCCTGGCACTAGACACCCTGGACACTGCTGCCCTGCCACTAGACACCCTAGACACTGCTGCTGCCTCGGCTGAGGTCCAACTACAGCCTGACATCGAGCCACTAGACACCCGGGACACTGCTGCCTCGACTGAAGTCCACTTACAGCGTGACATCGAGCCACTAGACACCGTGCACACTATTGGCATGCAGGTGCGTAGCAACTGTCCTGATAACTCATGGCACACTTTCAACCGTCGCTGCTACAAGTACGTCTCCATGCTTCTGCCCTGGGCCGAAGCAGAACGAAACTGTCTGAATCTAGGTGGCAACCTGGTGTCCATCCACAATGACGACGAGTACACCTTTGTCAAATTCGTGGTCCAGGTCAACGACCCAAGTCAGGGTTGGGCCTGGATTGGACTGAGTGACATTCACATGGATAATTTTTGGATGTGGTCTGATGGGTCGAAACTGAGCATCACCAAGTGGAGAGCCGGAGCGCCAGACAGTAGTGGCCAAAAATGTGTCCATATGAACTGTGGAGGTGGATGGCATGACTATCCATGTTCTTACAGGTCAGCTTCTGTTTGTGCAACTCGTCCAGGATTGTAGTCGTATTGAAACCATTGAATTGTACTACTGGGTTTCCATAATAAACATACTTTAAATCTATTGATGCGTCATTTCTGTGTTTCCTCGTTGTAAAGAACTTACAACACTCGTATATTAAACAATATTAGAGGAAATATATTTCTCTCTATCTCCCCAGTTTCATGATCTTCTATAATGTTCTGCCCTTTAGTCATTATTGCATATACTGAAAACCAACCATACCCATCTGTATTATGGTCATACTCATGCAAATGGTGAAGAACAGATTATAAATTATTATACAATTGGTACAGTATGTATACAATTTTTTTTTCTTTCATGAAAAGAGAATAAAGAAAAATAAAAAACCCTCAATCTCTCCCACCCATACTGCTGACACAGCATAAAATAAAGTAAGATGCAAACCTTGAAGAATTTAGATCACAGATTTGTGTAGTTTTATGCACAAAGAGTACTGTGAACTGGTCGAGATCACGCTACTTGTTTTTTGTATTAGCACTTTGACAGTGGATATTTCTCTCTCTCTCTCTCTCTTTGTGGCTGTCATAATCCGGCCCGTTGGGGCCATGACAAATTGAGGAGGACGCAGTAGCAGTGTTCAAAATAACAATAATTTATTTACAAGAGATAACTAATATTAACTTAATATGCAAAGAATGCTTCAGAATGTATGAGATGTGGAAGTCAGTAAGATCAGTGGTGTCAGTGTGGATGTGTGGTTATTAGGTTAATATGGTGAAGGTGTGTTGTAGTGTGCAAATCAAACAGCAAAGGGAAACAAACAGAAGGGTGCTGTCATCTGGAGAGGGGCACCGGGAATGGCTGGCAAGCCCTCTTTTATAGAGGTTCCATGAGCACTGGCCAGGTGCTCCTAATGCACCTAATGAGGAGTCTCAAATGGGCCGATGCCCACATGATCTGTGGGAGAAACACACAGACAGGGCAGTACACTATAGACAGCATAGGCCCTGCAGGCCAGGCCAAGGGGCCGTGACAGTGGCGCTCAGACAGGGTTGGCTCACGAGGCGCCACTTCCACAGGTGGAACAGCTGCCACCCTTTGCACCCATTTTGTAATTTCATCCATTGAAAAGCTAAATGTGGGCCTGATGACGGAAGCTATTACAGATCCATCTTTAATAATAAATAACCATTCTTTCTTTGACCGATCTGTTTGATCGCACGCATGCGATTACAATCTATCACTTAGATGTGTGTGTGTGTGTGTGTGTGTGTGTGTGTGTGTGTGTGTGTGTGTGTGTGTGTGTGTGTGTGTGTGTGTGTGTAGTCAGAGTTGCTTCAGTCCTATTATACATAAAGCAGTAAACTGTAAACTGACATGCTCCTGAACCGTCGTCTACTGTGAATGTGGTGTGATATGGGTTTTTTTTCACCCAGTGGCATCCAGACGATTCTGATGTAAAATCACATATTGCAATGTGCATGCAAACAACAAGACCATAGGCAGGTTTCCTTATAAAGGTACATGAAATGCATCTGTGTGTTTAGCGCCTCCATTGTGAAGAACATATAGGGCACTTATACAATAGACTACAATAGAGGGTTTGGGACAAAATGGCCCCTATGGGTTTGAAACTCTAATGTGTCCATTTGGTTCCATTTGTAGGCTACACTCTTAGAGTTAAATTCACATTGATTTTACATTATAAATTGGGGGTCCCAGAGATAGAAATGCCATTAAATGGGGGTCCATAGCCTAATGCATGTCAAACTGGGGGTCCTTGAAATTAAACGGGTTGAGAATCACTGCTAGAGCCATAAAAACCTTCTCTTATGGGGGTCCCTGGCATATATTTTCAAATGGGGGTCCGCGGGGATAATTAGTGTCCATTTGGGGGTCCTTGACATGAAAAGTTTTGGGAACCACTGTAGTAAAGGCCACAGTACAATTGAGCAGTACCTAACACAAACAGTGGGAGGCAGTAATACGCCGATGATGGCCGGGCGTCTAAGTCTGCTGCCGGAAAGATAAAAGAAGAAGTAAGTAACGCCACTCGGGTCTCGTCTCCTAGCAACTTGTGTAGCCTGGCGTTGCTTGCCCATGTGCAGCGTGTCTGTCGGATCACGCACGCACAAAGCCAGCTGGACATCATAGGACGTGAGGGAGAGACGCTATCAGTCCAGACTAGAGTCACTCCGAGCCTGCATGGCTGTAAGTCACACATCTCACATCAGGTATGTTGATGTCCTAGTTTGTATTGTAAGAAATGTAGCCCATTCTATTCTACTCTTTTCCCGTTGTTACATAGTAGGCTATCACCACGACACAGCAGCAGCCAGCAGCTACAAAACAAAGGAACGAAAGCATCTGACAACAGGTTATTTTCTTGCTAGTATCAGTTGTGTTGTTACTGTAAACTTGCATGCTTGAAGCTGCATTGGTTGATTGATTGAATACTTTATTAACAGTTTGCAAAGACAAGCACAGGAGAGCACAGAAAATCAACACATGGTATCTGTTCTTTAACTATATAGAAGTGTCTATTTGTACGTCTCTAAATGTTTTGATGAATTGAACATGGTGGACCCTCTTGTAAACAAGTGTAATGCTTAATTGGGTCGTCCACTCACAGTTAACAGTCTTTGTATTGAGTTTGTGCTTGAAATGTACTGCAATTCTGCAAACTGTTAATAAATATTTCAATCAATCAATCAATCAATGGTCTGACCCCCAGGGGTCCTTGAGGGAGTTCCAGGGTGTCCCCAGCTAAATTATAGTTAGGAACCAAATGGACCCTTATAGGTCTGTAACTCATAACCGCTCACAGAGTACATTGATTTTACAATATAAAGTGGGGGTCCCAGTCAGAGATAGAAAATGGCATTAAATGGGGTCCGTAGGCTAATGCATGTCAAATTGTGGGTCCTTGAATTTAAAATGGTTGAGAATCAATCTTCTCTTATATGGGGGTCCCTGGCATATCTTTTCAAATGGGCGTCCACGGGCTAATTAGTGCCAATTTAGGCGTCCCTGACATGAAGAAGTTTTGAGAACCTCAATCACTGCTGTAGCCTACTCACGTTACTTGAAGTTGGTGCCAGTTTCTAGGGATGCTCCGATCAGGTGTTTTGGGGCAGATTAATATAATTTTACATCTTTGTGACAGGCCTAAACATCTCCCCTTCCTCCCCATTATCCCACATACACAGGGACAGTTTTTACTTTTGACATAATCATTTTGGAAATATTCAAATGTTCACCTTACGCACAAGATCGGCCGATCATAAGAAAACAATCGGTTTCGACTTGGAATTGGAATACTTTGTTTTCAAGAGTGTTGAGCACAAACATCAGTAGCATTTCAAAGTGTTTTTGTCATGTTATGTAATGCTATTGCAAAGCCCCCTCAGGTACATTTTAACTATGTTCAGCAATGAGATCATATTTTTCTGGTGGCTCCTCTCCTCGAAACACGTTTCCACCCCAAATTGATTTTTTTGAGTTGTGTGTACTTTCTTTTGGATTCTATTTATTTTAATTAGGACTACAACATGAAATCTGCCGCACTTTCCCACTTTACTTTACAGGGCGACTGTGTTTTTGGGCCGAGCGTTTTGGTATTGTGTTCCTTGAACGGATGTACGTGTCCCTTTGTTCTTTTCCACAGTTCAGACTCGAGTCATGTCTGGAAGTGCACTGGTAAACCAGAGGGAACACGTGGGACTGCAGCAGCTCTCGGCGCTGGCCGCACTGACGCACTCCTCCTTGGGACCCTCGACCAGGTACACGTTCATCCTGGACGAGACGAGCGGAGAGTCCTCCGTGGTCTGCTCGTGCTTGCGCCTCCTGGAGAGCCTGGAGGTGACGCGTGGCGCGGTGGGTCAGCTGGCCTTGGAGACCGTTCGGGCTCACCACAAGCGGCGTCGCTCTGGGTCATGGTGTCTCCTTTTCCTTGCAGGTACAGTAGGGCCCGCCTGACCAGGGCTCACCAATATGTCCGTACACGGACAAATGTCGGTGTACGATCCGTTTGGTTCCATTTGAACACTCAGAGTTACAGACCTGTTATTCAGGCCTGTCACAATTATTACATAATAATCACCCAATCGCAATTATTCAAGTTGATACATACAGTGCAAATATTGCGGAAAGTACATACAGTTGCAAATATTTAAAAAAGAAAAGTGCAAATAGCCGATCTACTATTTCCACTGAATGCGTTTAAAGATGGAGTGCTGTGATTTTTGTACTTTTTCTGTTTTGCATGTGTCTATGGAGTTAACATTACTGTAATAGAAGTAATAGTTAGAATATTGAAATATGTCTTCCCTGTGTAATTTTGTGTAATGATTCTCTCTTAACGGGTTCCCTTTAATGATTCCTATCGTTTCAAATGGACCTTCTGAAACTCTTGAGAGTGTGCACATGCATCCACATGGACCCGTTCCATTTGTACACTCAGAGTTATGTTGAGGAGGTCTTTGGATTTAAAACGTTTGAGAACCAATGGTATTGTAATTGTATAGCAGACGAGAAGTCCACATACCAACTCTGACAGTGTGATTAAAAAAATGGTTCCGGAAACTATTCCAAATCCCCAACTTTTCTGGTTCCTCGATGTTTGATCCAGTTCCTCGTGGTAACAACGATCCTATTTGCAGGAGCATGGAGTCGAGCTGCTCTGGAGTGTCTTCGGAGAGGGGTTTCAATACCACACGTCATCTCAGCAATGTCTGAAGGGCTGGATATATGTCTGGGTGTGTGCAGGGCAAACAGAGTCTCCACTGAGGATCTTGGCTCAATACGGTCTGGGAACTGCACCGCCAAATCTCAAGGTTTGCAACTTGAACAAAGGAAGCCTCGTGTGGAACTGGAACCTTTGCCGGCGTCTTCCCGTATCCAACGATCAACTACCAAGATTCAGAACGTCCCCCCCGGACAACAGAAAATAAAACTCAGCCACAGTAGACATTTTTGTCAAGCCAAGGCTGACAATGTCACGTCTAAATATGTTGACGTTGTCCACGTTGCTAGGGCAGTGAGCCACGGTCGCATTGATACAATGAATTTAGTGGTGGAAGCCAGTCTGATGCAGTCAAAAAACAATACATTTAGTCATACGACATTTGACATCGATAAGGTGGTAACTTGCGTTCTACCTTATTTATCGGAGGAACACGCTTGCATTTTACCCGGTTGTGTGGCTCTGTTATCTGCTGAGCAGGCTTCTGTCACACAGCACTTGAAGGACAAGCACTTGGATGTTGCTCTCATTGACGGAGATCTGTGCGATCGGCATCGCCATGTTGGCTTCAATAAGCCAACAGGTGTAGGAATCGTATCTGAAACACTGGCCACGGGGACTTTAAGCAAAGAGGAAGAATGGATAGAGATCATATTGGCAACTCTGTTGAAACTGAAAGTGAATCTGATTTTACTCACTGGTGCCGTGAATGAAAAACTGATGCAGCACTGCGTCAGGCACACTATCCTTGTGGTGGAGAAAATGAAACCCTCCATTTTGAGGGCCTTTGCGGATGCGACCGGGGCCATTCCCGTAACCTATGCTACCCAGCTGACAAGGCGTTGTGTCGGCATTGGGGTGCAGGTCACGGTATGGAGAGACCTCAGCGGCGGTGAGCGGAGATCATCGCTAGCTGTAAATATTTCTAGTAGTAATAATAATGGGCTGGTCACGGCGATCCTCACGAGCAGCGTACGAGCTAAACTGCAGGCCCTCGAGGATGAGTTTTGGAGCTGCGCTTATCGTTTACACTGGGCGCTGAGAGACGGAGCGGTCCTGCTTGGAGCCGGAGCCATAGAGATGCTTTGCGTTCGTGGCCTTCAAATGCACGTTTGTTCGACACGTCAAACCACCATGCAAAGAGCAAGTGACCCCTGCAGAGATGTAGTGCTGCCCCTCATGGCAGATGGTTTGATGAACTATGTGTCCACCATCATTGCGAACAGCGGCTTACGCTCCAAAGTGGAGGCTTGGACTTCACTCAGCCAACAGCTGAAAGACTTGCACGGAGTATCGTTTTCAAAACTCCTCTTGGAAGGAGAAGCGGACGATGGGCCGATTCCCTCTGAGATTGAATCCAGCGAGGATGCGTCGGCAGTGAGGGTTTTTGATAATGTGAGTGTGAAGATGGAAGCGTGGAGGAAGGCTCTAGATCTGGTGTTCATTGTGTTGCAGACGGATGCTGAGGTCATCACGGGCATTGATGCCAAGGCTGTTGATGCACAGGCGAACGTATCGCTGCTATGAGGATTGTTATTATCTGTTTGGGTTATGTTGGCTCAATCAGATTGAGTGAGAGAGAATGTTACATCAAAATCGTTTGACTTGTTTGGCAATCATGCCTGTTATGGCTTTACATTGGCTGACTTCTGCTTATACAGTATTCTGTCATAGGCTGTCACATAAAGGAACAGAAATGGCTGGTTTCCTACCTCTGACCACATGGGGGAGACAAAATATATATTTAGTTTCTCTTCCAATCTGTGTCACATCCAAAAACCCAAATTACATTTTCCCCAAACTATGGGCTTTGCTAGTATGGTATAGTATTTGTTTTGTATATGTTCTCTGTGTTCTCTTTGTGCTATTGACACACTGTACACAATACATGTCTGTACTGTCTGTGACATGGAACTCTCACTGCTAGCTAGACTGCTTTTAGTCCCCCGTCATTGGTGGTTTATGGCCTGCTGTCATAAAGGAAATGTTTGACAGAGTGCATCCAGACAGAGCCAATGTCTCTGAAGGCTGACCAAGTAATGACTGGGCAGTCGAATGACAACTGCTGCAGAAGAAAGTTCACCAGATTAGTCGAACCAAGTTGGCAAACCAAGTAGGCTACATCCTGTTTTATAATCACACAAATGGTTTCATCAGGGTTCAGTCGTTCTCCAGTTTAGACAGAGTGTCGGGTTGTTCAGCCATATATATGGGTGGGGGTATGACCAATTTAAACAAAACATTGAGAAGGAAACTGGCATGGCTCAACTGATGACACATGTAAAGAGTTCAGACTAAGGGCTCTATTTTCATCCATGCTAAACCCCTTATCCCTAAACATTTTGAAAAAATAAATTGAATAGTTTTTTTTAAATGTTTAGGGATAAGGGGCTTAGCATGTACGAAAATAGAGCCCTCTGTGTGCAATTGTTTTCAGCACTATGTTTTATACAGAACATGATTTGGATTGCAGCTCATTCAAAAACAATGCACTTCACGTGGGATTTGAATAGGTTGAAATATGCATACAAAGACGTCAGTGATGAGGATTATTAACGGTTTGGGTGCATGGTTTTGGACGCAGCATGTTTCACAGGAGAATTTAAAGGTCAGTTCAGTCACTAGTACGGGTTTTAACACTCTCCATCCTCTTATCTTCAGAAAAGCATAAACAGACTTTTTATAAAGCCTTGGGTCTTTATAACTACTGTTGTATAGTAATTTACCTTTTACTCTGCTGAATTTTATAGTTTAGTTTATAGGGTAGTAAGACATCAAAACAGATGGTGGTCAGCATTGGCAATGTTCTCTTAAGTTGAGAGTGAGAGAGGAGAGAGAAAGTACAATTTTGTGCCTGGTGCTGCTGTCACTGAATCATATAATGTGGATCTGGCCCAGCTAGTCTAGGTAGAGATTGAGCTGTAAGATAAATAGTCTCAAAGCATACAGTACATACTGTATTACACTGCGGGACCGAGTGCATTAGAGACAGTTTCCTGTATCATCTCAGATGCTGCCGTTCACCAGAGTGAGTTCACCCAAGTCAAGAGTACAGCAGAATCAACACTAAACCAACATGCCTTTCAGATGTGGTCGCCGCTGCAGCCATGTACACATCCAGAACCTCAGATGTACTGTAGTAGAGTGCAGCTATATACATCCAGACCAGAGCCTCTTTATGACAAATGGCTGGTCAAGTTGCTGGTCTCTTAAGAAACAAATACTGCACGGAGAGATTCCTCTGCTGAGCCCTAACTCAACACCGCTTGGGGAAGTACCGGAGGACAGCCAATTAGTAATTCATTCATTTTTCTTCTCCGGCTTTTGACCGTTCTACTGTACATTGTCTTTTATTGTTGGAAATGGCAATGAGTGAATCAGCCGCTGGTTTTATTTATGGAATGTTTTCTTGCTATTGAACAACAGTGTCTGAGTCAGTGAAACACGTGCTGTCGTTAGCTGTGCTGGACGTCACTGGTGTCGGCCTTCTTGAGACTCCTGGTGACTCGGATCCACTTTCACGCCCCCCTTTTTTTACCTTCCTCTCATTTCTCCTCTTATTTAGAGTCCACTGAGCTATAGTCAGTGGGCGTATGTGTGTGTGTGTGTGTGTGTGTGTGTGTGTGTGTGTGTGTGTGTGTGTGTTTGTGCGCCTTCAATGGGCGCATGCGAACTGAGGCCCACAGGGGAGAGCCCTCCACAGATCCAAGCCAGCTGTGGATTTTTGGTTAAAAAAAAAAGACCTAAGAGAGGGGGCACCCACATGTGTCAGTCTTCCAGTGAAACCGCTGCACGCCAGGCCCAGTTTGCTACTGGAACATTATAGCAACTAAAGATGGCAGACTTCAGCCCCAGCTCCGTCAAGTCCTACGGATGTCCCACAGTGCCATTGCTCAATATGCTCTTGGAGCTGGCATGTTGACCGGGATGAGGATTTTCAAGCAAACTATTTGACCCCCAGGGTTAAGTCTGTGTGGGGCTTTCAGAGGAGGAAGGGGAGGAGGAGGAGGAGGAGGAGGAGGAGGAGGAGGGAAGCAGGCAGGACGGTGGGAGGTGGGAGGCCAACCGTGGGGCTCCCTCCAGCACGATAGAGGGAAGGAAAAGTAGCAACTGTAGTAGCCTAGTAGTGGGGGATTGCAGGAAAAAGAGGAGGAGATGGCCACGGGAGAAATCACCACACTTCCCACCGCACCTGAAGACAGCGGCGGCGGATGTTTTCCACCGGGGAACTTCAAGGATCCCAAGCGGCTGTACTGCAAGAACGGAGGCTTCTTTCTCAGAATCCACTCGGACGGCAGAGTGGACGGAATCCGGGAGAAGAACGACCCCCACAGTAAGTGCTTCCAGTCCTATCTTTCTCCTTCTGTGCCATTAACACTTGAAAGCACACAACAAGGCGTTGTTTCTTTTTCTTTCTTGTTTTACGACTCAATTTTATATACTCCATTGGCAAACACTGCAGCTAAAGTATAACTTTTAGTTCAGTATAATCTCTACTCTCACAACAAGACTGTGGACAGTGAGTGTGTATGATGCATACAGTATTTAGCGTAGATTGTCATCAACATTCAAAGTCACACTCATCTGCCCCGCAGCTAAGCCAAAATGAAGATATTCAGTGAAAGTATGACTACTGTAGCTAAACTACTATTACACTGCAAGTACAATAGGCTACTGCACATAACTGTATTTCACCAACGGTGAGATAAAAAGTTAAAAGGTATGGTGTATGTATGTGTGTGTATATGTGTACATATATATGTGTATGCAAATTATAGATTGGTGAAAACTAGCCGTTACTGCAATATGTTAAAGTGAAAACACATCCCTGGGGAGCCTCTGTATCATTTTGATTATATTCTATACCTATGTCCCCTAAGTTTTGTCATATCATAACTGGAAAGGAGGGATTGGGGAAAGCAAATAGGATTTTTCTGTGGAAAGCAAGCTTTCAAGCATATTGCATCAGATAGGATTTCAAACAGGTGTTCTCAGACAGCTGTCCAAAATATAATATGTTCAAGGAGAGGACTTAACTAGGCTTCTATTTTTAGAATTATGTATTGACATTAGGTCCAACCTCATAAAAGGGTCAACATGACAAGGGAACATACTTGGAAATTATGAATAATTGAAAATGTATCTAGCTAACAAGAATCTGCTGGCTAAACTGTAGTGTAGAGCAGTGGTTCACAAAGTGGGGTCCAGGGACCCCCAGGGGTCCTTGAGGGAGTTCTAGGGGGTCCCCAGCTAAAAGATAGTTTGGAATCAAATAGACCCCTATGGGTCTGTAACTCTCCGAGTTAAAATAACATTGATTTTACGATATACATTGGGGAAATGATGCCATTGAATGGGGGCCCGTCCGTAGACTAATGCATGTCAAACTGGGGGTCCTACAAATCTTCTCTTCCCTGGTATATCTCTTCAAATGGGGGTCCGCGGGGCTAATTAGTGCCGATTTGGGGGTCCTTGACATAAAAAGTTTGGGAACCAGTGCTGTAGAGTTGTAGACTGTCTAGGTGTGATATGATACAAACCGTTAGGCATGCAACATATCACTCAGTCACAAAGTTGCTTAGTAGTTCATCACTACAGTTGTCCACTGTATCACATTCACAATTGCCTATTGTACTGTACATGGAAAACATATTTGAGCCAACCTTGGCAGATGGGAAATGTTGATTCATAACAGTCAGGAACATATTCTGTTTCTTGCGACATTGTAATCAATCCCTGACATTTCTTTCTTGCCAGTCCCCTTCTGAGGACGATGCTAAAGCAACTCGCCATCGACACCGTGATAAAGCTTTGTGTATCATCTTTAGAAGCTCTGTGTAAATGGGTTGAGCAGAGACGTGAAACAATCTGAGGGAAAGCTATCCTTCCATCACAATAGCTGTGGGCCATCCTATATGCCCAGCAAACAATCTGGTCCACTACTCCTGCTACAAAGAAGATTTATAACATGCATCTCTCAGGGAAGAATGTCTCTTAATGAATGGCTTTAGTCATCATCAAGGCACCACCCATAACTACAGACAGATGCCTAATGTGAACCGTTAAGTGGAATCATCCTGATTGCGACCTAAAACGTACCAAGGCCCCTGTTTCCTAGTAACGGTGCTTTCGCTTGGTCTGGCTTCATGTGGTCAGCTGGCAAGAACGTTCTTTTTTCTCCGATTTGATGTCCAAGCACTTTCTAACTTTGTTCTCTCTAAATAATGATGATTATTATTATTATTATCCATTGGCAATAAGACATACGACAATAAGTAACGATAACAATAAGTTACGTCTTGAACATGATTTAGTTTGTGATCACACAGTACATCTCCTTTGCATCAAGGCTTGAAGAGACAAAGTATATCCCTTCAGAATGAAAACACCCCACTGTTTACATTCAAAGCCCATTACACGTGCAAAAAATAATAATAAATAAATATGTATGTATTTGTTTCCTCAGTAAAGCTTCAACTCCAGGCAACTTCGGTGGGGGAGATGGTGATCAAAGGAATGTCTGCTAACCGCTACCTAGCCATGAACAGAGATGGAAGACTGTTTGGAACGGTGAGTAGGCTGCTGGGCTGCCCTCCCACAGTAGAACTGGACTTGGGTTGGTTGCTAGTGTGCATTGAGATTAGATAAGTTGTTCTCAAACTGTTTCATGCCAAGGACGAAGGACCCCCAGATTGGTATGCATTTAGCTGATAGTTGGAAAAACACACGCACGCACACGAGCGCGCACGCACGCACACACGCACGCACGCACCAACCAAGTTACTAATTCATAAAATGTTTTTTGCCGTATTACTTTCTTAAGTACCGGTAGGCTGTCAAATCCAACTCAAAACAAACAGCCCATTTGGTTAGTTAACATAATTATTGAGTACGAGTCCAAGTCATTTTTGGTAGCTTTTCCATGATTGCATTTTTTTAAATTTTATTAATCACATTTTACATGAAGTACAAAAACACACAGACGATTGTAAACTGCAATAGGGGGGCGCTATTCTCAGCGTCAGTAGGTGATGCACATCCATTCCCTTGTCTTCACACACACACACACCACGCCAGGTCGGGTCATGCAGGTCGGGACAACCTCACTTAGGACAGCAGCCGGTGTTGCAGCTCTTGCCGCCCTCGCACACGCACCCAGACGCACACTTTGCACATCCAGAGGGACAGCATGGACAGCAGCCTGCAAGGGGGGAGGAAGGGGTTAAATCAGAATAGGCTAGTTCAGTGTTTCCCAAAAAGTGGGTCGGGACCCATTTGTGGGTCACAGACACAATGTTATGGGTTCCCTTAGTTTTTGTTTCCTACATTAGTTTTTTTGATATTATTTCGGTTCGTCTGCCTGAGGGACCGAAACGTTGCTTCATTAAATAAGAAAATACTCGTGTACAGAGCAAATACACCGTGTGCAGGTGTATTCTATTGCTTTCATAGATATTATTTCAAAAATATTTTCAAAAAACATTCCCAAAAAAGCTGAACTGTTCATGAATTAAAAGGTAAATTCAATGATTTCCCCCCCCCAGAAATTTCATGAAGAAATAAGACCAATCTAAGAAATTCCATAAATTAGAAAAGATATTTAAGAAGTAGTGAAAATCTACAAGCTCACAACGCAATGCAAAGTGACGCGTTGTGAACTTGTAGATCTGCTATTTTCACTAGTTTGGGTCACAGGCTAAAAGGTTTTGGAACCCACTAGGCTAGTTAGTGGATCGGCAGAGTGAACACACCTGTTCATCATTGCATGTGTACATGTAGGCTCATCATCATCCTTCGAGTGATGATGAGCCTACGTGTACACATGCAATGATGCACCGCTGGTCAGCCTGATGGAGGGGAACGGAACTGGTTGGAATAACGAATAACGTCCCGTCCCGTCAGGTGATAAGAAATAATAAGATGCTCATTCCTCATGCATTGAAGGAAGCATGAGCTCAGTACGGTGCTCTCCCCAGGTTGGCAGTGGGAGAGATTACAATTTAGGCAATTGGCTCCGGGTGAAACATGGGTTACAAAATCGTGGGATAAGAATTTAGGAAAATAATAATTACAGCAAGCACCAAATTAATGATGGAATGCACAATTTCAAACTGCAGTTTTGAATCCGAACACCAAGAACAAACAGAAAGACCCATAGCTAAACACACAAGTAGTTGGAGCTTAAAATCTCATCCCAGACTTAAAATCAAAGTGTGAAGTATAGAGCCTTACTTTTCTTGCATGAGGTGCAGGAGCAGTTGGTGCAGGAGCAAGATCCAGCGCACTTGCAGGTTCCAGCTACAAGTCACAGAAAACGACGACAGGTTATTTCAAGTAAAAAAGGAAAGAAATGTAAAGCCAGTAGGCTACAATTCAAGAGCAATAAGACAATAGTTTCATCTTTTAAACACTCACATTTGTTGCAGTCACACTTGTCCATTTTGAGCAGCGCTCTTTCAAAGTTCTTTCGCTTTCAGTAACTGGTGTTCTCTCTCTCGGTTGAGACCGTGTTGCTTGTTGTGATGATGATAGCCGGTCACGAAGCAGCTTTTATAGAGTCCAGAGGCGGATCTGAATCGGGTGCAAAATGTGTCTGTCTTGTGCCTTTTTCCCATGAGTCGCAGATGAATGATTGAAAGAGTTGTGCACACGAGACGTGTGTCCAGGGCAGGCTGTGTCCCACAGCTGTGTCCCTGGATGGCATTTTAATTACATAAAAGGGGGGGGATGTTGACATACGCATGGGGACAGTGGATTTCTGTGGCCACTCTGAGATGCCATTTTAATTACGTAAGGGGGGGCTGTTGACACGTACATGGGAACAGTGGATTTCCAATTAACACATCAAACAAAAACACCATTGTATAACTATGCATATTATAGGCTGCATAGATATGTTTATTACAAGAGACCAATGGACATATTTCTTTATGTAAGTCTATTACAAGGTCCTGCATCCAAAATGATTTTGATCAAATCCAATTAAATTAAGCAAGTCTAGACTTTTCTTTTTCTTTGATGCAGAGGCTCAGGCACAGTGTTGATTTTGACAGCAAATTTTGATTTTAGTTTTAGTCATAGTCTTTTGAATAGTTAGTTTTTGTCACATTTTAATGACCTGGGATGTTTTGGTGTCTAGTTTTGATTTAGTCAATCTACAGTTGACTAAATCAACTGTAGATTTAGCCGACTAAAATCGTATGATATTTAGTCGACTAAATCTACAGTTGATTTAGTCGACTAAAATGTATTTTGGCGGGCCTTGATGCCGTCGTAATGACTGATTTTACACTTGCTGAAAATATCAGCTTTTTTCAGCATGCAACCAAATGTAAAATGACCTACACTGGATCTCTTGTCCACTAGTCCCTTCCTAACAATGTAGTCTAGTTTTTCTTTATGACGAAATTGTCAATATATTTGGTCTTATAGTTTTAGTCATCATGGCTTAGTTTTCGTCAGTGAAAAAAGGTAGCCAACGGATTTTTTTTTCTCATAGTTTTAGTCGACGATATGAACACTGCTCAGGCAGCAATGATTTAGTCAGGTATCTGTTGCCAGCCCCGTGATTTGGGTTGCAATGTGTGCACAGTGCACACCCACTGACTGCACACGGTACCACAGCGCAGCCAGTTCAAAGCTCCCTTGTCATTCTTCCGGGGGCACACTCCCTCCCTCCCTCCCTGGTTGTGCACTCGGCTGGTCTGCCGCTACACAGAGTGCCCGTGAGCAGAGATAAACAAACACAATGAATTATGTGATGATAACAATGGTGACTTTGCGCCCAGCCCCACGCCCCCGTTGACGAGCAGACACGACAGAGTAATGTTCTAGAACCTCATGTGGAACATGCTTGGTCATTGTGTAGCACACAGACACGGTGTGTATTAATAATAGTCTAAAACTGCATAAATAGCATAACAATTTTTTTATATAGGCTACATTTTTTGGAGTGCAGATTTGCAGACATACTGTAGTATCGGTAGGCTACAAGTAGGCTAGATGATGCATATGGCTAATTTGTCCACATAGGGCAGTGGTGGCCTAAGGGTTAGAGGAGCGCCCTGGTTGCCGGTTCGGTTCCTTGGACGGGCAGAAAAGATCTTGGTCCGGAAATGATTGGTCATCACTCACCCAACACTTGAGCAAGGCACTGAACCCCCAACTGCTCCAGTGGAGCTGCTTAGTGGCCAACAGTACAAGACTGTGGTTTTAATGTGTTTGTCTGTCTGTGCAGAGCGTTGCTGAAATTTACCCTGGGTAATATTCAAGTAGCCTTAAATTACCTAGGCTAGTATACTGTAGGTCAGTTAAGGCTACTTGAATGTGAAAGAATGAATGATTTGAATACATTACAACAAAAGTCAAATATACCTAGCGTCTGCACTATTATTAAGAGTTGATATTAAGAGTTAAGAGTTGATCGCATATAGATTTCAAATTAGTAACCTCACTAACCTCGCTAACAAAACCTGCTGATCGGCGCAGAATGCCAACCTGCTAAGTAGACAACTGTAGTGTTATGTCTGAAGCAGTCTAAAGAGTTGGATAATAACAGTGGCAGTGACATTAAACACATTAAAGAAAGTTCACATGCTGAACTGGTTGAATTGAAAGAGTTTTTGTCTGTATTGTTTTGGAAACCAAACATTTAGCAGGTTGCCAAAGAGGAATCCACCCTGTGGTTCTGGCTAGAGAGGAAATGATGAATTCTACAAGGTCTCTCAGGCGAAGCTACTTAACTACTGTCATCATTCATCGAACCTATAAGAAAGACTACTTAGCGGAGCTTTTATACCAGCCAATGTTGTGGCCCCTGTTGAACTATATCCTTGGGCGTTTGGATGAATTACAGGTATACATGTAAAGATGCCCATAGTGCTGTGGTTTTCAATCCTTTTCATATCTAGGTCCATTATTTATTCTGCATTTGAGCCTCAGATTTGATGAGATTTAGCCTCTCAGACATAAGATTTATTAGACAATGTAGAATAATTGTTATTTTGATCGTTTGCCTGTTACCTCTCTTGTCGTAGTACATAAGAGAGATAACAGGCAAATGTTGATCAAAATAACAATTATTCTGCATTCTCTAATTGTGTAGATTTCTTAATGTAATGCAGATGTTTTACAATAATTAATACAATTAAACATGTTACTCTCTCAAGAGTTAAAGATCTATAAGGATCCATTTGGATACCAAGTATACCAACTATCCATCATTTAGCTGGGGACCACCTGGGACCCCATCAACAAGGACCACTGGTGGTCCCCAGACTAATAATAATAATACAACTTTATTTGTATAGCACCTTTCATGACATGAAATGCAGCTCAAAGTGCTTTACAGAGCAATGGAGAGAAAAAAAAGAAAATAAAAGCAAGGCAGTAATGCAATACAGTGAGGACATGAATAACAAAAAAATCAAAGATCAATTAAAAGCAAGAGTGTAGAAGTGGGTCTTGAGCTGTGCTTTAATAATGTCTACATAGGCTGCCTGTCGAGGGTACAGTGGGAGTTTGTTCCACGCCGTCGGCCCGTAGCAGCAAAACGCTGCTTCCCCGTATTTTTTAGTTGCCATTTCTTTAGGCAAAGCGAGCAGGCCAGCAGTGGAAGACCTTAGGGGGCGGTTTGGGAAATATTTAGGCAGGCAGTCATGTAGGTAGGAAGGTGTGAGACCATTGAGAGCTTTATAAACAAGTAAAATAATTTAAAAATCAATCCTAAAAACAACCGGAAGACTACTCCTTGAGAACCACCGCTATAGTGTCTCAGAGTGATACCCGAAGAGACAAATTCCTCATTGGAATGTGTGTAATATGAAAATGAATGGCCTTAAAGAAAAAAGTCATATTGATTTGTATGACACATACAGCAATGCAACTTACCCCTGATTGCTAACATCATTAGATGGAGAGGATGTGTGCAGTGCACATTTACTGAAGTGGTTTTCTGGTTGTAAAGAATGCGTCACGCTCCTTATAATCATCAGGGAGTGTTTCCTGCTGACGTCCACCAAAATGGCCACCAAGAGAGCAAACACATACCATACCATACCATACCATACCATACCATACCGTCGCTGTCGGGCAAACCTGGTATGGCTAAAACTGAAACAATAACTTTTTGGGAAATGTGAAAAAAGACTGTGTTTCAAATTCAATGTAGTTATTATGTAGTTATTTTAATACTTTTCTTTGGGTCAATATTTATTAAAAAAATCCGAACTTTAACTTTCAAAATGTTTAAAAAGTAGTGAAAATAGCAGATCTACAATCTCACAATGTGTCGCGTTATTATGCGTTGTGAGCTTGTAAGTCGGATATTTTTCACTATACTTTTGTGTGACACTGTTGAACGACACAGTAGCACTGCATTCATTTACACAAAGAAAGATACAAGTTTTCTGCCCGACAGCGGTGATATTATCTTCTGTTGTCGGCGTCATACTATTCGTATTATTTTTTACCTGTGCATATTGTATTGATGATGTTGCAGTTAAAATGCAGGGAAATGAGAGGAAAAGCAATAATTTATTGAGACATTGTGATCTGCAACAGTGTTTCAATCACAACTAATTGCTTTTCACCAGTTTTTGTAATTGCATCAGAAATAGTGGTCATGAAAATGGTCCATCCAGCACCTTGACAGAATGTACATGTCTCCGTTTTGTATAGGGACATTATTGCACTAGTAGAATTATCCTCACTCCAATATCCGGAGATAAGATGTAAATGATGATGCAAATGTATATAAGCGCTGTGAGCTTGTAGATCAGCTATTTCCGGAAAGGAAGGCTTCACCGGGCGTCTCCGTGTGCCAAATATTTTGCTTTATGCATTTTCTCTTTCAGATAAATTCAACCAGGTTGCCTGACCATGAAAGAGCCTTTCTTTTTTGGTGTGTAATAAATTATTTGTAGCCTGTTAACAGCCTGAAACAGAGAGATCATTTTCATGGGTTTTGATTTGGAGAATACAGCCAGGTTGAATACCGCAGGTCCTAGACCTAGAATACAGCCAGGTTGAATACCGCAGGTCCTAGACCTAGAATACAGCCAGGTTGAATACCGCAGGTCCTAGACCTAGAATACAGCCAGGTTGAATACCGCAGGTCCTAGACCTAGAATACAGCCAGGTTGAATACCGCAGGTCCTAGACCTAGAATACAGCCAGGTTGAATACCGCAGGTCCTAGACCTAGAATATCCACTCAAATGGATGCAGTCTGTCTGTATATTCAAGAAAAGGAAAAACAATTAGAACCAAATCTCTCAACCTCCGTTTTTCAGTTGTAATAATAATATCCCTGGGCAAACACGGTTTCCTTAAAAGAAACACAGACAGACGAGGGAAATTGAATCCCGTCTGCCCAGAAGTCCCCCGTTTGAAACAATGGTGGCATTGAGGTCCGAGGTGTTTTATGAGCTA
The DNA here is from genome assembly GCF_963924005.1 of Protomyctophum bolini. Lineage (NCBI taxonomy): Eukaryota > Metazoa > Chordata > Actinopteri > Myctophiformes > Myctophidae > Protomyctophum > Protomyctophum bolini. Next base: position 22,308,106 of record NC_137871.1, on the reverse strand, counting down.
AATGAATGTCAGTGAAATGTCAGCATGACCAACTTTCCAAGTTGCAACAACGTACACTCACTGTATGTAAAACACACGTTTCTGCTTAATGTCATCCACATTAAATGGCTTATTTTGATTGTATGTCAGTATGTTGTATTCGTGTAGATGTCCGGTAGCAGGAGCAGACTTCATTTGAAAGGGATTACACAGCACGTCATGTGGTGAAGAAGGGAAGTCATATAGTTGGACTAGAATTATACCCAAATGCACAGTGACTGTGACCGGCCACAAGTTCCCACAGTACTGTACATGCTTTTATGAATTCAGGAGCACAGCCATACATACAGTATTGCATTGTTTTATATGACACAAATTTCACAAGCAGCAAGTTGACATTTCTGTATATGTATTTTTATAGACTGTGTATCACAGCACTAACTAAAACACGCTTTCAAATAGCTGCTCAATCTGAAGTAATGCCCTACATGCTTTGATCAATGTCTCTCCACCAGTGTTGATTTTGTCGACTATGACGAAAAATGTTCACCGACAACCTTTTTTTGACGAAATGGAAACTATGATGATTAAAACTAAGACTAAATATATTGAAATTTCATCAACAAATAAAAACTAGACTAAAATGTTAGGAAGGCACTAGTAGTGGACAAGAGATCCATTATAAGTCATTTTACACTTTGTTGCATGCTGAAAATAGTAGATCTACAAGCTCGTAGATCTGCTATTGTCAGCAAGAGTAAAATCAGCCATTACGAGGGCATCAAGGCCCGCCAAAATACATTTTAGTCGACTAAATCAACTAGATTTAGTCGACTAATATCTTCTGATATTTAGTCGACTAAAACTAAAACATTCCAGGTGACTTAAAAAATGTGACTAAAATGACAACTAAAATCTAAAAAACAGTCTCTCTCTCTCCCCTTCAGAGACGCGTGACGGACGACTGCTACTTCCTGGAGCGACTCGAGAGCAACAACTACAACACATACCGCTCCAGGAAGTATCCGGACATGTACGTGGCACTGAAACGGACTGGCCAGTACAAGCTGGGGAACAAGACCGGGCCGGGCCAGAAGGCCATTCTTTTTCTTCCCATGTCTTCCAGGTGCTGATCCAGCATCTGTCTTGATCATTTTACGTAAGGATTCTGGAACCCAGTGATAAAAGAAAATGAACATGGACCATACATGTAGTTGATGACAAAGATGCAAAGTGTTCCCTCTGCATCGACCAAAGTGGCTGTGACCATAGATATTAATAAACATATATACAGTATAGATGCCTCATTGGCCGCTGCAGTTCCTTGGAGCGACCTGTCTCCAATGGGAGGAGGAAGTCAAGCTGACTCTTGAAGGCACGAGCCTCTGATTGGCCTACAGGACGTCCCCTTCCGTTCTTTCGTTTTGCTTCCGCTATGCTTCACAAGGAATCTCGGGAAAGCTTGCCAATGCAATCACACATCGCCATAATGATCGCCATCGCCTCCCGTTGCCTCCCGTTGAGATACAGACGCCCCAGAGCCAGAAGAGGTGTCTACCTTTATATGTCTATGGCTGTGACCCCATTTTATTTTTATTGGATGGATTGACAGACGTTTTACTTGTTTTTAGATTGTCTGTCATTGGTTTAGTTCCAAACATTCACATTTTAAACGGGTCAGTATCAATTATTTTACTCGTGCCTTGTTCAAGTGCAGACAAAATTGTCCCTCATGGCTATGGGATAATCATCCCACTAGGCAATGCTCCTGTCCTTTTGGCTAATGGAACTAGCCAATTGCAGACATGCAAGTTTGCTGGTACAAGCCGACGCTAAATTAACAACTGCTTTTCGTCAGTTTTTAGCCTCTTTTACAGAGTTTAGGATGTTAACGCTCTGCAAAGCCTGCACCAAACATAATATAGCCTCATGCCGTCCTGAAATCACACACATGTACTGTTGAGTTTCTGATGCTGGATTTGAAAAACAGTATAGCCTACTGTTTCTGGTAATGACTGTAGGCAAATATTTACCAGCCTACATCACTATTGTTATTATTAAGGCATACAGTACATCCTGACAGAGATGAACATATACTGTACATACAGAGCACACCTTTCATAGTTTTAAGATGGAGATTTTAGATTTTAGCAGTTCATCAGGTCTTCATCACTTGATGAAGGCCGTTCACAGCCGGAATGTTGTGTCCTGATCTAAAATGGTGTTTTAAGTACACAATAAACACTGTTGGAGCCAAGACTGTGTGCAGACCCCATCATAGACACTGTGCTCACTGCTAAAATCTAAAATATCTAATACCACAAATTACACACATAAAGACCCCCAGGAAAGTGTCATTTTCCTCATAGACTTATCAGAAAGTATTTATTTAAAGACGTTTACGCCGCGGACAAAGCCAACTCTTGTCGTGACAAATCATGACAATAAACACAATTTTTCGGGCCAAACAAATAATTAGAAAGTAGAAAAAAACAGCTTTTTTTTGTTGTTTTTCTTCTTTGTAATTATTTGTTTGGTCCAAAATATTGTGTATGTTGTCGTGATTTGTCACGACAAGAGTTGGCTTCGTACAACGCTTAAAAGGTCTTTAAATAAATAAGTTTTGAAATGTCTATGGGAAAAATGCATTGGGATTCATTTTCTGGGCCTGGCGTTGTCATGAAAGGGGGTGGGACTGCGACGCTCTATATGCTGCATCATTAGTCTTATGAGGCAGATTACGTTGCTTGTTTAAAGAAGGTGTCCAGTTCAATCAAGTAAAATGTCGCAACGACGTCAAATAAATGACATCGCTTTATAGCAGCTTTTCGAGGACTCTCTAGGGTTTTAGTGCCAGGGGTAGCCGCCGGTGGTACAACTGGTAAAACATCCCCGAGTAGACCGCCGGAATCTCCTCCAGGGCGAGGTCGATCGTGTCAAAGCCGCACTCCAGGCCGTGAAGCAGTAGCCTGGCTACGCGTGTGGTAATGGGCGTCGTTTCGTTGGTCTTGGCGAGCTCGGTGAGGTCCAACCACTCGCAGCGCAAGCACTCCTGAGTGCAGAAGTTGATGTCATAGGTGAGCGGGCTGAGGCGACAGATGAGGTACATGTCGGACATGCCGAAGGCTCCCGGGTGGTTGTGCTGCTGCCGCATGCTGAGGAGAGACCTGAACTGGGAGTGGACGCCGGTTTCCTCGTAGACCTCGCGGACTGCCGTGGCACCTGGGAAGGAAGAAAGTACTTTGTGAAGGTTTTACTTTTTGAGTTTCTTTAATTCAAAGTTCTCGAGAAAATGGCCATTCCTTGCCTTTAAGTCACGTGGCTACGGTATGCTGTAAATAACAAAGATTGTATGCTGCTTTGTTGGGTTGGGTTCTGTATTGTAATATAAAAGCTGCTTTGAATGGTGAATTTTAGATCTATTTCTTACGTTGTTTGCTTATGTCATGTATTTGTTTTATGTATGGTACACATGAATGTAGGTAAACTTAGTAAATCAAATAAGTTAGTACTGTGTTTTTATTGTTGCTGTGTTGAGAATGTACTCACCAATATTTTCTCCAGGATCGGACAGACCTCCAGGGAACTTCCATGCATTCATTGTCTGAAATTGAAGGGAAAGAAAATCATGTTTGATGTAATGGAGCTGCTGTAAATTTAGCGCAAAGTAATGAGGAATGGAACAGAAAATGTTAAAATTGCATTCTTAAAACGTTGCTTTTTTCGCACTTGCCATTTCACTGGTTTTTAAACTTCCAGAAACAAGTGACACTATCCATACAGGTATATGCTATCTTGAAGGGTCCCCTTAAATCAATAACATTTGTGAAGCTTGCATTTACAAGTGTCATTATCATACACTACTGTTACATTTTTTTATCCCATTGTTTCAAGTAAGTAGTTTGGTAGTTAGCTTTTAGAAAGCATTTGAACAGTCAGTGTTTGATTAAATGCCTTAACCACTTGAACCTTATCCTCCTCCTTATTCTGGGCATTTCATAGTAGGCAAAAATTGATCTACATTCTACAAGCTCACGATACATCGCCAAGAGATTTGGTGTAGTTAAAGCACACCTTTTCGTACAATATCTGGAATCATAATGAAGACGGCACTGTGCAGCTGGCTTTCATTATAGCCGTGCAATCAATTCTGACCCAAGTGAATGCAATGAACTACCTTGCTGACTAGACAATAGAACAGTAGTCTAGGACTAATGTCTCTATCATTCTAGAATGTCTTACAGTATGATGTTTGTGTCTTAAGTCCTAGAAAATATTATTTAATTACAGTTCGCTGCTGGTTAAATTATGATTTAGTGTTGTATATAGCTTTTCTAAAAATATATATATATTTTAGTTGATGGTTTGTGTATGCTGCTTAATCCAGTACAAAAGCCTCCGTCTTAATTTACATTTTCTTCCTTTTACATCCTGTGTGTAATATTGCATCAGCCATCTATAATTGCAGAGGTTCGAAGGAATAAAACAAAATATTGTGTACCAATACAAGTACGACTAAATGTGTAACTGTGATGTCTCAAACTAAAACATGTTAAGGAATATACAATCTGCACTCTCTGTAGTATAGTAGTCTTGTAGACTCCTAAGACTATACTACAGAGAGTGCAGATTGTATATTCCTTTCTACGCATTATCTGAATTTGCACCCAGTATATTCCTGAGATTTTCCAGACTGTCCTTGAGTTGAGCGAGCCTTTCCATTGAAGTGAGTCAAACTAAAACATCTCATCCCCACAAGGAATTGTCACTACCAGTAATATAGTCTTAATAATCATTACATTACACTTGTTGGAAATGCCTTTGTTAACATCACTGCAGTGTGCACTCGATCAGTAAGTTCTTGCTCACACAAATGTTACTGGCAAATTCTGAGAATCCTTCGGCGGGGCCATTATTCAATTAGACGCTGTATCCCATTACCTCATTTAGCACTCTAGAATCTAGAACTACTGTGCCAACGGTTATGTGAGGTGAGGTATTGAAGAAGGCTGTCTTGTCAGGGGTGCTGTGGTTAAAGCTGAAGTCCAGAAGTTTACTTTAATGAAGAAAACATTATTTTAAACCAATCTGCTGCGTGTGTTAATACAATTATAACTAGTAGTACATGTGCAGTCAGTGGTTATATTCTTCCATTGAGAAAAGCAGTGGTGTAAAGCAGGGGTTTTCAACAGGTGGTCTGTGGACCACTGGTGGTCTGTGAACATATATTCCATGTGGTCCACTGACCATGCATTTAGTAATGTAGCAAAGATTTTGTATTTTCTTCCGTGGAACAGTGCACAAGCTTTTGTGTACTGTTCTGTGGATGTGCGTCAATGTTGTCAGTACTGGGAAGTCTGAGCTCTAAAAAGTGTACAATATTTGTTAAAATGTAGTTATGTGGACACGCCCATCAGTACATTAAGTTTGCCTGGTGGGTGGTGATCCACCTGAACTGAAGCCGCACCCATTCTGTATTTAAGTCTGACGTCATTTTGTAGTCCTACGTTACGTCCGGGTCCAAGTGGCACCAGCTCCTGTCCGCATCTCATTGTAAATAGAATATCCAAACGCGTGAATCTTTTCACAATGACATTATTTTTCAGAAAGGAAGCCATTGAGGGTTAAAATGCGTCTTAATGCTTCCAACTCGAGTAGAATTATTAATGTTCTGTACAAGTGTCCATGACACAGAAAATATATGATGTGGAGACAATAAAGACTATTATTATCATTATTATTGAAGGTGGTAACAGTCCATTTGCTCAGTACAATATTTCGGGGGAATATTTAGAATGTATGCAGGGTTGAGTATGTTGAATTAATGAGGATTTAGTTGACACAATGAAATAAAATGGCGATAGTATTCAGTGTGGGGCAGACGGCCTGTCACAGCCAGATTTGGGAGACCAGCTTTGTTGTTGCAAGGAATGCGGTAAAATGAGACTTTCGTGGTTGTTTTCGTCTCCGATTTAGTCCGACGGAGGGACACATAACTATGGGGACACAAAAGTGGGATCCGGAAGTATCTCTGGAGGGGGCGAAGTAAGAGTGGGATAGGAATAGATCAGTGTTTAAAAAGAAAAAAAACATTTTGGCTCTGGACCACTGGCTTATATAATTTATTGCACGTAGTATTGTGCAATTTTCCCATGCACCACCTACAGGCCTATACTCATGCCATGGTCCACTATATTGGATTGGCCATGGGTTGAGGTACAGTGGTATGTATAGACATGGGATGCAAGTGTTACGAAAGCACTAATCTTAGCCCATATATCCCATCCCAACACAACAGTGGTCCCCAGGTTGATTCTTAGCCAGGGTGGTGGTCCCTGGTTCACAATCTGTTGAAAACCCCTGGTGTTAAGTACATTTACTACTGTAGTGTACATGTACTGTACTGTACAATTTAGAGGTATGTGTACTACCAATTTCCAATACTTTGACTTCTACTCCACTACATCTTCGATCTAAATATACTCCACTACAATTATTTGAAAACTAGTTACTAATTACGTACAAAAAAGAAAAAAAGAAAACATACATTAACCACTTCAGCCGTATCTACAAGCTCACAAGATGCGACACATTGTGAGCTTGTAGATCTGCCATTTTGAAAAACATTACACATTTGAAAACGGGACATACTGCATCATGAGTACTTTTACTTTTCGTAATTTTAAGTACATTTTGATGCCAATATGGAGGGGTGGATTTGTACATTTTGAATTCCGGACTTTTAAACAGATATTGCAGTGTTGATTTTGACAGCAAATTCTTTATTTTAGTTTAGTCTCTTGAATAGTTTTCATTTTGTTTTAGGTCACATTTTAGTAGCTTGTAGATCTGCTATTTTCAGCATGCAACCAAGTGTAAAATGAATTGTGTCTTTTACTTATACTGGATCTCTTGTCCACTAGTGCCTTCATAACTTTTTATTATAGTTTATTTGTTGACGGAATTGTCAATATTTAGTCTCAGTTTGAGTCATCACAGCTTAGTTTTCATTTCATAGTTTTCGTCAGTGAAAAAAAGGTAGTCGACGAACATTCTTTTCTCATAGTATTAGTCGACGGAATAAACACTGCAGTATTGATACTTTTTCCACCACATGAAGAAACGTTGACCCTGGTGTCCTGCAGCATTATAAACATTTGGAGGCCGGGGTTCAAACCCTGGTGCGTAGGACACAAAACTATCGGATTGCAGCTTTTAATTGGGGGGGGGGGGGTCTGTTGTAACCTTTCATCCCTATCTGGACTGCATGGCTTTAGCCTGCCAGACTCCCTTTCGCCGAGGGCCAGCCGGCCATGATGGAGCTCATTTCCAGTAAACGATTAGAGGGGGTGGAGGAGTAGAGAGAGAGGACTGGAGAGATAAAACACTCTCCAACGTCAGCGGTTTTAAATTAAGTACAAGTAAGTAAGCAATACGCCAATACCACGTGACCATATACAAAAATTGTTGCTGTTGGGCAGAAACAGCTTATCGCCATATTTTAACTTTTAGTTTTTATTTATTATTCTTTTTTGAGGGGCGTGCACAGTTTTGTGTGATTGGGTTCCACTCGACGGGCAAAATAAAAATCCTGTATTCAACATTTTTACTTGTCATTTATATCTCACATGTACGTTGTGTAATAATAATAATAATAAACTGCAAACAAGTAACCAGTAACTCAATTTCTCAACTAATAGTGGAGTAAAATACATATTTGCCACTGAGATGTAGTGGAGTAGAAGTATAAAGGAATATGGAAAAACTCAAGTCAAAAAATAAATAAATAACATTGTATTTAGGAAAGTAACGAAATATGTATACTTAAGTCCCATTCAGGGGGGGGGGAACCCCTTTTGGTGTTTTAAGCATTATGTTATACTTTAGCTATTGAAAAATAGCAGATCTACACAGAGTGCCGCGCTAAGAGCACTTCTCAACTACTAGTTTACTGCCTGTGAATCTGGACAGAACCACAGTCCTGATACATTATACTGTATGCCCACACAACTCTTGGCATTCCCAGCAGGCTGGATAATATGCTGTGGGCATTCACATGCCAAGCCAGCGCACATCAGCTGATCCATCACATTTCTTTATACAGTACAAGGCGGAATATACAGTCCTCATTTTGCAGAATCATTCTGCAGGGCAAAAAAATGGAAATCATGAGTATTGCATATTCACCGAAATACTGTATTTTACTTCATAACAGTAGTTTATTAAGTACAAAAATACTGTCATTGAGGTTAATTTAATGAAGTACCGGTACGATCTTACCAACTAAAGAGGTGTTATACCTCCGATCCTTAAAAAATGCAATCAAACATTTGCAGGAGGAGTGGATCATTTTAAACAATTATGTCATTTTAGGACAAACCTCTCCGGTTACATATGCTGTTGATGTGCCACTTGAGAATTCAGACAAGCCTGCACAGTGACACAACAAGGAGGCTGTTATGTAAGTCTGCTCCACAACAACCTCAGTATTACAGGAGGGGTTCTGTTACTTCTGTACGGGCAAACACAGATCACTCTCAAACTCTAAGTTGTTTCGCTGTATTCGGCCTGTGTAAACACCAGTCTAGTGTGTTTGCTTGAAGCCAAAGCGATGTTTGGTGGACTTTAAGGGTGAAGGCGGGGTGCTACAGTGAATGTCTGAAAGGAGAATTTGACCCCCATTTAGACATGAGGTGGACATAGTCGTAGGCTAAAAGGGAAGGAAACTTCCCATATAAACAAATCTAATGACAGCCATTTTTAGCAGCAGCCACCATGACATAAGTGGTGCCATTCATTCATTATCTCTGCCAGTCCCAGGCTGAAGGCAGGGCCATAGATCATGTTTTCTGTGTGTGTGTGTGTGTGTGTGTGTGTGTGTGTGTGTGTGTGCGCGTGTGTTTAGTCGTGAGTCCAATTTTGCAAACTAGTACACCGGTCAGCTCAAGGTTTTCTTTGCACGCTGACCGTGGGCTAACCACTGAATATTTTTCCAATCCGCCTTATTGACAACTACTGTATATTATTTTTGTGGCTTCCTAATGTCAGACTCGCTGTCCCTCCATTCCGCGATGCTATGGAGTGGAACTGGCTAATCGGGCACAACGCTGCCCTTCTGGGGGATTGGAATCCACAGCTAAAATGACGGCCATAGCTGAATAGGCCACCTGGGAAGCAGAATGTCCCGAGGTTCGATGTGTCACCTATGACATGCACACATTTGCTATTTTACCCTGTCATGTATTTATATGGTCTCTGTCGGATGGAAACTGGTTACTTTTCAGGATTCAAATTCAAAAGTATCAAAGGTAGCAGATCTACAAGCTCGAAACGCGTTGCCTTGTGGATCTGCTACTTTTGATTATTTTGCGTGATGCTGTAGTATGATGAAGTAGTAGGGTGTTAATTCAAGAAAAAAAACCCCCAAAGAAACAGTAAACATATCGTAAAAAGGAACGATGCATAACAGACTGAGTTTTCTTTGACGGATGGCTGGCATCTCTCTTAGAGATAAGGTGAGAAGTTCAGTCACACCAGAGAGACTCGGAGTAGAGTCTCTTCTTCGCCTGGAAAGGAGCTAATTAGGTGGTTCGGGCATCTGGTTAGGATGCCTCTCGGGCGTCCTCGAGGCACGTCCTACTGGGAGGAGACCCCGGGGCAGACCAAGGCACAGTTGGAGGAAACACATCGACTACTTGGAACGTCTCGGGATCCCCCAGGAGGAAGTCACTACTAACGTTGCTCTGGAGAGGGAAGTCTGGAGCTCTCTGGTGGAGCTGTTGCCCCCGCGACCCGACTACGGATAAGCGGTTGAAGATGGATGGATGGACAGAGTGACATACATACATAATATTGACTATGCCGCAATATGGGACAATTTCATGCCAATACCCAGGCAGACAAACAAAAAATATATAGAGATGGCCTTTTGGAGATTTAATTGACATACAAGTACCTTATTTTTGTCTTGAACGACGAGAACCTTTCCATTGGACTCGTCGACAACCGCACCTGATGAAACAAAGAACTGTGAATGAATGTAAACAAATGACTCCATCAACAAGCATACATGTACTATAGCTAGTCCACAATCTAAATCACAGATTAGTCAAATAAATAAATACAGATATCGTCTGTATAATTACTGGGTTGGACACTGTGTATGTAATGTTAATGGCCAACATGGGAGTTTGTCAGAGCAGCAGCATTATTGGCCTTACTAGGACTTACTCATCTGCGAAGAGAAAAGCCTGGTCACAACCTAAGGCAGAGACGCTATTAGCGGAAGTATCGGCCCGGAACATCGGACAAATGTATTTCCTTTGGATACGATATTATTCCGACCAATCACAACACTTGTTTCATTTACGGAGAATGTAAACTGATTTGTAAAGCATCAACGTCATTTCATTGAGCGGTACTTCCGCCAAAATCCCATAACTTCCACACTCTACACTACAGCTTAGGTCTTGCCCAGCGTGCTTAGGAAGGGAACAAAAAGGGCAGGTATACACTCCGGTATTTTAACATCAGTCAGTATGGAGCCAACTATTTTCTGAGGTGGTATTTCAGTATAAACAGGTTGGGAACCAATGGGTTAAGGCACTGAAAGTGCACATACAGTAGTACATTGTTCGTATGCATGGCCCCAGTGGGTTCGTTTGGTTCCATTTGTAGACTCTCAAGAGTTACAGACCCATACGGGTCCATTTGGTTCAAAACTATCATTTAGCTGGAGACCCTCTGGCACTCCCTCAAGGACCCCACTTTGGGAACCAATGGTATACTCTACTCTCTCTCTCTCTCTCTCTCTCTCTATATATATATATATACGTGTATATATATATACACACACACACACACACACACACACACACACACACACACACACACACACACACACACACACACACACACACACACACACACACACACACACACACACACACACATAACTTATTTGACTTTTCTTCTCAACAGGTAAGCCCCATTTACACTGGCAGACACATTCAAATCTGGATGTGGCTCAGATCTGATTCAGGGTGGATTTGGCTGCCAGTGTGAGCTATGTGCTTCTGTGTTGACAACTGGGGAGGAGGTGGTGAGAGAGAGGAAGGAAACTGTCCGCTCTTCAGTGCTACGGTACAGTACGTCTGACCGGGCCAGGTCTGCATTAAAGAATTAAAGATTAATCTCCCAGCTGTGGAAGGATATGGGATGGGTCATTCTCTCAAGTCCGACTTGGCCTTGAAAAATGGAAATTGATGTCATTCCCAATCTTTACGCCATATGGCCACTTCAGAGAGGAAAAGGCCCGGGTATACAGCACAGAGAGCCTATCATTATGCAGCCTGGTGGTGTCCAGGAAAGAAATACTTACGGCAGTCTGGGATAGGGATCATGAGAGAGAGAGAGCTACAGACAAGAAGTAACTTACAGCAAAAAGAGAGGAATTATGGGTGACATAGTGATGAATTATTGGCTATTGCTGTAGTTTATAGCAGCTTCCTGAGGTATTACTTCCTTAATTATACGCACTATATCAGGGGTTCTCAACCTGGGGTTGCGACCCCTCTGGGGGGGTCCCGGATATATATACGGTATATATTTTTACATAGTACACAGTGCATGCATAAACGTTCCTAATGATTATATCTGGTTTCAATATCAATTTATGATGTATTTTCTCTATTATTAGGGTTATTGTAGCGGTCAATTTGTATTGGGGGTGTGGAGGGGGGCGGGTAACCTGACGCTGCCAGATGAGGGCGGTATTGCGGAAACATATTCCCCAACACAACACTCATCTGGGATCTCTGACGGAGTTGAGCCCTGAGTCAGATCTGCTTCGTACCGAACCAATCAGCGTGAGCTAAAGGCGGGATGCGGATGTGACGGTATATAGACACGTCGATATGATTGGTTGTGTTTGCACGCCCACACGGTGATAGACAGACGCTCCCATCCAATCATCTACCATGTATCTTGAAAAAAAGGAACAGCCCCGTCATCGAATTTGCTTCCGCGATCCCAGATCCAAATAAGCTGTGAAACAAATTTCTGTAGCAAGCTTTTTGGATCTGGCAGCGCCAGGTTAGGGGGCGGGCGGGGGTCAAGAGACATGGTCAAAGCATTTTCGCTGGGGGTCCCCAGCCAAAAACTTTGAGAACCCCTGCTTATTTATTTACTAGATGTCTGATAAATCAGTAGCCTACTATCTATCCATGCAGGATGGAAGTAAATGGGTATCCCAACCTGAAGATAAGAGCGCCCCGCCTGCCTGTGATTGGCCTACCGACACTGCCTGTCTTGACTGTCCTCAGAGGTGGATATGCTGGATAGTCTGATGCAAGGTTACTCCGTGGTGGGAAATGATACAAGTAGTATGGTATGATACAAGAGAACGCTAACTTGTACGTTTTATTTTTGTAAAATAGGCAAACTAATATTGTTTATGCCGTTTGCTTTGATGGAATAATTTATTGAACATGCACGCCATAATATGATTTGATTTGGGTGTGTTTGTGTTGATTGTGTAAACTTGAAACATTATCATACTATAAAAATATCTATTTTCCCTTCATCTTTATCCATTTTAGTGTAATAGTATTAGTTTAAGATTAATACACGATAATCAACACAGTCAAGACGGGCAGTGTCAGTAGACCAATCACAGGCAGACGGGGCGTTAAGAGTGGAGTGCCTCTAAAAAGATTGTCCAGAGACTGTGAAGATGCTGTGGACATGTTCTGATGCTTAGGACGTCTGCCCTCTGGTGGACAGTGGTAAAGTCAACACCTTTTGTACTGTACTGTCAGAAATGCCTTTATTATTGCCCCATCCAGTTAGGTTCCAATAACAACAACAATAATAATGTATTAAAAGAGTAATATTAATATTAAGAAACAGTACATTGATTCTTCATAGTAGTAATCACAAATGATGGGGATTTTGTTTTTGTTCTTATATGCCTACCTGCCACTCCGATTTGGTGTGTTGCAAAGCCAGGTAATCTGCTATGCCCTTCCCCCAGCCAGAGAGCCAGGATGGCTCGGTCCTGTCTGGCATGGTGGAAGGTGAAACCGTGGTGTGAGGCCGCGCCGGCACAGCGGCTCAGTGAGATGGGTACGTGAAGCCACACGGCCACCTTCCCCTCCGCCTTCCACTGGTCCAACGAATCTGTGTGGAATGTATGGAGGAGGATGAATACAAGAATACAACACACTGCATGCACAATTAATCCTTGCGTCACCAGGCTTTCCACCTCGGAGGAAAGCCATGTCTGTGTATCATAATCGCTGTGTGAACCGGTCTGGAGCGGATGGTAATTTACGTCATGTTATAGTCACTGATTTGTAGTCATCAGGCAGGAAACCACAAGGCGGAATAAGAAGTACCCATTCATAGTACTGATTCCGCCTTGTGGTTTCCTGCCATATGACTACAAATCATTGACTACAACATGACGAAAGTTACGATCCGCTCCCGACCGGATCATAAACCCAAAATGGAATGCTGCCCAGGCTAATGCACAATACACCACAACTATAGGTTCTCAAACTTGTTCATGTCAAGGACACGCAAATTGATGGGTAGGCCATTTGGCCACGGACCCCCATCTGACAAGTTCTTACAAGACACCCCCAGAAGGGAAGATTCGTGTTAAATAACATTTATTTGTATATTCTTTTAGATGTTAAAAAATAGCAGATGTTGTTCTACAAGCTCGCAGCGCGGCACAAAGTGACACACAATAGGCATAAAATGTATAACATAATAATAATAATAATAAAAGTTTATTTGTATAGCACCTTTCATGACATGAAATGCAGCTCAAAGTGGTTTAGAGAGCAATGGAGAAAAAAAAGAAAAGCAAGGCAACGACATTAAAAAACAAGCAGTAATGCAAATGCAATACAGTGAGGACATGAATAACAAAAAATAAAAGATCAATTAAAAGCAATGTTGTAGAAGTGGGTCTTGAGCTGTGCTTTAAAAATGTCTACAGAGGTTGCCTGACGAAGGTACAGTGGGAGTTTGTTCCATGCCGACGGCCCGTAGAAGCAAAACGCTGCTTCCCCGTATTTTTTAGTTGCCATTTTTTTAGGCAAAGCGAGCAGGCCAGGGTGCGGTTTGGGACATATTTAGGCAGGCAGTCATGTAGGTAGGAAGGTGCGAGACCATTGAGAGCTTTATACACAAGTAAAATAATTTTAATATCAATCCTAAAAACAACCAGAAGCCAGTGCAGTGAAGCCAAAACTGGAGTAATATGTTCTCTCATCTTAGTTCTAGTCAAAACTCTGGCTCCTGCATTTTGGACAAGTTGTAATCTGTCAGTTGTTTTCTTAGGCAGTCCTGAAAAAAAGTGCATAGGTTACAGTGGGTTAAAGTGATTACGGTAGACTAGATATATTTTGAAGCAAGTTCATTAACTGATGCATGAGCTAAACATCTGCAGCAGTAACCTCATGTCAACAGGCTTTTCACCTCAACTGCAGCAGTTATTAAGGGAAAATTAGCTAAATGTGTGGCAAGTCTGCAAAAAAAAGAGAGAAAAAAAATGATTATCACTAGCTTTCTTCACGATTTTTTTCATAAAAGGTGTCGATAGTACTGTCTACTATCACCTATCAATTTGTTCCAAGCCAACTCCCTTGGGAAACTGTGTGACAGCTGCTGAAAGCTGGGGTAGCATGAAACCTATATAAGGCCAAATTCTCAAAATGCCATTAGCCTTTGCTTTAAATAGCATGCGAAATGTCAAACTAGGGGTTTTTCATGATTCTGAATCAATTGCAAGCATTCGTTTTGCACGAAAAACAACTAAAAACTCCCATGGTCAGCACATTTGGATGGATTGAGAATCATGAAAACCCCTTTCAGCAGCTGTCACAAAGTTTCCCAATGGAAAAATTGGAACAAATTTGATAGGTGATAGACATGAACACATGAAAGAAAAAAACGAATACATGACACAAAGTGGTAAGCTTTTTTTGTTTGTTTTGTTTTGCGGATTTGCCACACATTAAGATGAGATGAGGGTCTGTCGGCAGACACATTTTAATTGCCCCTTATTCAATATAGTGGTGCTCACACACTACACAGCTCTTCCATTGAGAAATGTAGATTTCGGTGTCAGGCAGTGTTGCCAACTCTCCAGTAACGGAAGTAGCTAGTGGCTCCTCGAAAAGTCGCCAAAAGTCGCCAGGGGTGGGATATGCGCGCGCGTAGCGCGCGCCGCCCCCAGCGACTTTTTTGCGTCCCTAGCGACTTTTAGGCGCCCCTTAGTGCACTTAGTTTGTATCATCTCTTCATTTGATAACACATCGTTTAAACTCATTGTAATATTAAAAAAAAACATACCTCAATTTAACTAATGTTTAGAACGCTATTTTGTTCCGATCCATACAGGAATTAGAAGGTTAATACTTTATGCATCCGAGTGTGTATTTTATTTTTTACTAGCAGACTAAACTGAGCTGCCAGTGCTTCCTCCTTTCTTGCTCTGTCGAGCTCGAGGGGCGCGTTCGGAAATACCGCACCGGAGCGCACTCGCCTAGGCAGAGCAAGAAAGGAGGAAGCACTGGTAGACAGTCTGTGCAGTGTGCACATAACCGAGCCGAGGAAGCCACTGAGCCTGCTGTGACCTGTGAGCCAGACCAGACGCGCCGACCACTTTTAGTTTTGCCAATTTCGCGGATTTGAGGCTGAGAAAAAAAAAAAAAAGATTTTATCTCTGGCGCATATCTGGCGCCTGTCAACACGATTTGTCCCCAATTCACCAGGGGAAAAAAGCTAGATTTCTCGCCAGAAGCTTTTCACTAATTCAGTCGCTAGGGGGGTCTGGAAAGAAGCTAAATATGACGACAAATCCGCTAAGTTGGCAACACTGCTGTCAGGTAGGGTAGGACACCTACTGGTTGAAACAGGTAGTACTGCCTGAAGCTAAAATTATACGCACAAATACATGCGGGGATTCATGTCTGTCTCGGTGGAGTTCGGAGTGAGTGACCCACCCAGATAAAACTCGTAGCTTAATCGTAGGCCTAGATTCGTAAACCGTTAGTTGTGCACAAAGTCAAAACAAACAAACAAACAAACAAATAACACACCCACCTCGCAGTAATTCGCTGAACGCACTTTCGCCGATCTCCGACGGAAAGCTGCTGCTGTCCAGCTTGACCGTCACTCCACCGAACCTGTCCACCGTCCCGGTCAGCAGGACACTTGTCCCCTGCGCCCCTCCGTGCTGCTGCTGGGACAACGAACGGACTGTCTTATTGTTGTTCGCTCGTATGCGTGAAGAAAGAAGACTCCACAGTGCGCTTCTTCTCACCAGGGGGGAAAGTGTGCCACACAAAGCGGTCATGATGTTTTATGTTTAATACCAGACCGTTAAAACCTGCTACAACTACATCAATAACGTTCTTGGTCAATCACATGCATGCATGTCCGTCAAATCAAATGCCAGTTTTCTATGTACAGTTAAGTGCGCAGATCCGGTCTAGAGCCCGCCTACCGTATCCGCTTACTTTACACAAGCAAGCATATGCCGTTTCCGTATCCGCTCTAACCGGATTTGCAAACTGCAAAGCGAAGCATCCAACGTATGGTATATTATGCAAGGTTCGCTCTCGGTTACACAAAAACCGTAATACAAGAGACAACGCGCAATACAAAACAGTTTATATCAAAATCCAATCTGAGAACCCATCGTCAAAAAATAACGGAAAAACAGCGCCCTCTCTTCAAACAGTCTGTTTCGACTCTCGAGAGACTAATAAAAATCAAACGTACATTTTATTTTAATCAAATAATCAATTTATACAGGATGCAAATGCCAATGCATATCATGTTGAATGAGCATGATGGGTCGATTGGTATAACATATCTCAAAGCTCCATTGCTGGTTGCTTATAGGTTAGATTAGAACCTCTATGGTTAGATCTCGCCACAGCCCACACTGGTGTCCAACTAGAACTTAAACCGATGCTTAGCCCCCTGCCCATCATCTTGTGCAGACCCCATATCCGACTATAGGCCTACTTTGTCACGATGACTAAGCCATTTAGATCTATCCGTATATGGGTTCTAACACATCGATCTGATGTCAGCACTCAGCAGTAGGTCAGCCTGAAACAAATAGGGATTATCATACTAGAGTGACATGTCATGATTATGTGACGTCATATAGCCCAACGTGCTAGTCGGATATGTCATATAGCCCAACGTACGTCCTAGACTCCTAGTCCGATATCCCCATGTATGGAGACTATCCAATAAGCAACTCTCCCAGATCCTATAATATGAATGGAAGCGAGAGTCTTCATTACAATAGGTCTATCATGAGTTGCAGTGGTGGAAAGTAAGCATTTACTCAATGCCTACTGTACTGATAATTTCCAATTCATTTTCCAATACCTTTACTTTAATAGTTTAATTACTTGTACTACATCTCAGAGACAAATGTTGTACTTTTACTCTACTACAGGAGTCATCGCCATGTTGGCTTGTGGTGGACATTTTTGTCAACATTCCATTTTTGCCACGGACATACAATTGAGTCGACAATAATATGACCATTATATATATGACACAGTATAGATAATAGCCCTGAATTACCATAACATGTGAGAGTGGAACAAAGGACCCCCAGGAAAGTGTTCTTCTTCATTCAGAGCATGCCAAGTTGCCAACACAGCATAAGAGAGGTGTCCCTTTAGGACTATTGCACAGTTCGAAGGTTCTTTACGGTAATATGGGCGGGACTAAACTCCAACCAGGAAGTTTACTACTTCAATCGTCGCATGCTTCTTGAATCTTGCCCCTTCTTGTTTACACATGTTTGCACTTTCACGTGTGGCGTGGAAGAGTTAAAATGTCCTCAAAGAAAAACAAAAACAAGTCGAAAAGAGCCAACGAAGGAGACGCTTCTTTAACCGGGTTAACGGACGACGAGCGGACGAGCCTGCAAGCTTTGGCTCAGGAAGGACAACGTCTCAGCAACAATTCACTCTGTGTGATAGATTTCATTGATAAGGGTAAGTTGATAGCAGCAGGAGTCCTGAAGCAGACAGAACAGAATTGACTATGGTAAAAAAAAAGAAGGAATTCATTAAATGCTCCAGCTCCAGGTACCGTTGACAAAGTTAGGCAATATAAATTAATTCATTTGGCTATCTATTTTTTACCTGTAGAAAGATAACAAGTTATAACATGAGGTCCAGTGTTTTTATCTTTTCATGTTTTAATTGTAAATGCATTGTGACAGAAAAAGGGAAAATACTAGCACAGAGTTTGCAGTTCAGTTTGTTTTCATAATGATCCAAGGCTGTCTTTGGACAAATATTGTTATAACCAGTAAGACATACACAGAGGGCACACATCCGCCTGGGCGACGGCAGACTGCTGGGCAAGTGCTGGTGCTTTGGCAGTGATGCAAATAGCCTGCATCCTGCATCCTTAGACTCACTAAATTGAGAAAGACAATCATGTCATCCTCCGGGGGTCCGACCGTCCTGGGATGCAGTAAGTCAAGACTCATAAAATGTCCCTGGGACCCATCTAATAGACCTCCCCTGTGTCCCCTGTGTGTGTGTGTGTGTGGGGGGGGGGGGGGGTCAGTCAGGAATTAATTCTCTACTGGCCATATATGGAGCATGTCTTGGTGTACAGGGTTTGATGAGGTCAGATCAACATATGGAATGTCTGAACAGGTCGTATATGGTGGCGTGACGTCACTAACGTGTCACAAGGCGTGGCTGACTCAGAGGGCCATATATGGTGGCGTGACGGATCGACGGACAGACAGGTTTTCATAGTAATCTGCGACCTTATCTTGTTTTTCTGACATTAGGGACCAGGTTGGAAACAAGTGTTCTCCCTTTGACATGTTATCTCTGGGAATGGTTGTCTTATTCATCCCTTTTGCATTCATGCATCGTTTACAGCAGATGACAAGACGCCTAAAAGAAGCAGATCATGTCTGGTCCAGCTGAGCCTCAATTCCATGAAGACAGCCGACATATGCATAGGAAGGCCAGTGTTATTGACGAGCAAGGCCGGACAGCAAGAGGTATGCATCTGTCATTGTCTACTCTACTTGGCTGTGTAAAATGTTTTCCACACACAAAACATTTCCTTGAGTTCTATAATTGTGAAGGAGCCATTATGCCTTTGGCAAGCCGCACACCGGTGTAACAAGCCAGTTAAATGGTAAAATGGTGCAATTTATATAGTGCTTTTATCCAAAGCACTTTACATAGATTGTTCATTACATTCACCCATTCACACACACATGGCGGAGGAAACTATGTAATGCACATCGGGAGCAATTCATTGTCTTGCTCAAAGGACTCTTGTTTAGCTTCTTGCTCAAGGACACTTCGGCACTAATTCTATGGGGGATCCCCGGGATCGAACTGGGAACCTCACAGGTTGCCATCCGGTTGCTCTACCAGCCACTTTACCCCTGAGCCCCTACCGCCCCAGGTATTGGGCTGCGCACACAGGGAGATCGCTGCACAGTTCGGTTTTGCTTGCAATAACAACATTATTATTAACAAAGTTATTCATTCTACTGTAAAATACATGGGGACATCATAACAGCAGTTATGGTCTAGACATTTTGTCATTGAATTCTGTTGTGTGTGATGTTAAAATCACCTTTCCTACCAGAGACCAGCGGTCACCAAATAATAATTATTATAATTAAGAATAATGATTATTATTAAGAATGTGACAAAAACAAAATTAATTCAAATTAATTAAAGGTTTCGTGCAATGCGTGGTGTGTAATTGATATAAAATAAGTCATTTTCACTAACGTATTAAGGCTCACAGCACAATATCTCCTCTGGCCAAGCGAGGATGATGTGTCAAATTCCGGGTAAGACATGATGATGATTTGATGCTTTAATTCCTGCTTTAATTACTGTACAAGCTTTTCAGATCGTAAGGCATTGTAACAGTGATTTTGATTGGACGGCTAATAATACCGGTGTGATTATGATGGTTTTGTACTACCGGTAATATAGCAATTCTAATTGGACTGCTTCTGTAAAACCTGACCCGTTTGCTCTCAACAGGTGTGTTTAGCTTGGCCTGTAGCCTCCTTCCCGGGCGGGAAAGTGGGCGTGCAGAAATGTGTGCAGAACAGCCTCCGAGTGAAGCCAGGGGAGGGAGTCCTGGTTCAGCCAGTGACTGGTCCTGTGCTACAGGCCCAAGAGGTGTCTCTCTCCACCAGGTGAGTGAAACCAGGGGAGGGAGTCCTGGTTCAGCCAATAGGGACTTTAAGCAACGATGGCTACGGCAGTCTGCTCCGGCAACCGGAAATGGATCAGTGCTCGATAGATTGCAAACCTGTTTGCCGTCACAGCCCTTTTTACTACGGCAGAACCTACACTTACACGTAGTGTCTACAACGCCATGTCATAACCATGTTTATTGAAATTATAGCTGTCATACATTTACACCGATTGCTCCATCACCTCTCTTATGCTGTGTAATGTGTTGGCATGCTCTGAATGAAGAAATAACACTAATACCATATGTCATATTAACCATATAGCTACAGCACCTTCCTCTTTCCACTGCTGATCATGTCCAGTGCTTGTAAGAATGAAGCAATATCGGAAAGTTATCTGACGTGCGAAAGTGTTTATGTTTGACACATGATGCATAGACGTGTCACCATGGGAACCAATGTCTCCGTCGCAGATGGCTGTTTGCTTAACGATTTTGACAGCTACGGCGACGGCGTCATAGCCGCTGTACCTCCGCCTAGCGGAGCAGTCCTGAAAACCGTTGTTGCTTAAAGTCCCTAGTGACTGGCCCTGTGCTGCAGGCCCAAGAGGTGTCTCTCCACCAGGTGAGACACTGTACTCTGTTCAATATGGCTATAGTGGTTAAAATGCTTGGGATGCTATATTAACACGTTTTACTGGGGGGGACCCCCGGCCCCTGCCCCCTGGAAGCCCTCAAGAACCCCACTTTTGAGAGGCACTATTCTAAAACAGTTTTCTGAAAAACCTATTGTTGCTATACTGTGTGTGTGCGTGCATGGAGTGCATGCATATTCATGGAAAACATTTTTTTCAAGATATCAACATTGCTGTGTATTATTATAAATAAAATAAATAATCTATACTGTAGAATAGATGCATGTCTACTCTTGAATATTGTCTTTTTTTGGTAAAGACTGCCATCTACTGGTAAGATTCTGACAATGGCCGTTCAACACATGCAGTATATGCTGTCTTTCTGTATTATCAGTAAATACAATTCCAAACAAAATACACAAGTGAAAAAAAGTTTGAAATCACAAGAACAAAAGTGTAATTGGAAAACCTTTGTTTGTTCAGGCTAAAAGACAACACACTTGATACAGATGAGTTCAGGAACTTCTTTCTCCGGTCGTTAGGTAAGTCACTGCATGGCTTCCAACGCCTCTGGCAGGGTTCTGGAGGCATTTGTCTGAACCACACTCTCCATAGACCAAAATTCCATTTAGCTTTAACCTCATACTACGCACCCTGTCACAGTCAATCCTCACAGCATTTCTTTGTTAATTTATTAACTATAGATTTTCTGATATTTACAGTTACACTGATGTCAGCTATTGTTGCAGCTATCTTTATTGTGGCAGACCAGTCATACTTCTGTTTTAGTGCTGTACGATTCTTGCTCAAATGTGAATCTCCACACGAATTGAAAGCATGATTCTGACACGATTCTCATATTTATATTTATAAAAGAAAAACACATAAACAAAAACATAAGAGTAACTCAAATTAATTGGACAGCCAACGAGTGCTGCACGATTCTTCACGATTCTTCACAAAATGAGATTGCAATTTCGATCAATTGTGCAGCACTACTACTGTTCCTTCATTGTAGTGATTAAAAAAGGTTAACCTCTACAGATGTGATATTAAAGGAATGTGTATTCCCCCCCCTGTGTAATTAGCCGGGAAAGTCCTTCTCCCAGGGAATGTCCTCTCTCTACGGTACTTTGGCCGGGCGTGCAACCTGCGCGTGGAGGCTCTGACAGGAGAGGATGGTGTCACTCTTCAGAAACGGGTATTAGTTCCTAGGACGTCTTGGGCACAAATTGTGTTAATAAGGCTGCAAGCTATTTGATTGTGATTATTCCATTGATTTACCGTTTCGGGGGTCCTTGACGGTACCATTTCTTTTGAGAAGAACTACAGATTTAGAAGTCATTAGTAGAATGGGCCTCAGAGGTCTAGTACTTCACTTGAGTATTTCCAATTTCCAGCACTTTTATTTCTACTCCGCAGAGGCAAATATTGTACTTTTACTCCACCAAATTTATTTGAAAACATACAGTAACCACTTCAGCACTAAATACATTTAGGCCATTTGAAAATAGCCGATCTACAAGCTCACAATGCATCGCATCGTTTGTAGATCTGCTATTTTCAAAACGATTTTTATACATTTGAGAACATTTGAAATAAGTGAAAAAAATCACACTCGTGTGAAGTGAGTGGTGCTCATCATACATCATCACAACCCGGCCAATCACAATTGGCGTCTTCAATTTTCTGCCCTCAGTTTTTATCCTTGATATGCACTCAGCCAATGAAATCACCGCTATGGGGTGATCAGCCAATCAAAATCATCGCTAAAATGCACACAAACAGACAAAGCTGGGCATAAGGAGGTAGTTCTTCCACCACTGACCCTTGCACCCCTACACACTAGGTGACTGGTGCTGACCTCCAAGTCAATTCTATTTATAGAGCACATTTAAAAACAACCAAGGTTGACCAAAGTGCCGGACAGCAGAAACAATACACAAGGAAAAACGGTAGAAACATTTATCACGAAATTAGAGGCCAAGGAAAACAAACGAGATTAAACGAGATTTAAAAATGTCTGCAGCTTTCACAACTAGTGGCAGGGTATTCGACCGAAGTCGCCTTTTGATTTTAGGTGAGTGGGAGGGATCTTCAGGACCATCTGGTCTGCTGATCTGAGTGACCTAGTGTAGTCGGAGGAATTAATGAGGGCAGATATATATAAGGAGGTGCCAGGCCATGAAGGGATTTAAATACAAACATTAAAACCTTACAATTCATTCTGAATTTGACTGAAGGGAAGCTAGGACGGGGGTGATGTGGTCTTGTCTTGTTGTCTCCAGGCAGGAGGTCCCGACACAGACGAGACCTCCGTGTCCAGCTCCATGCTGCTAGACTCCAGCATGTCGGCCGACGTGTCCCTGTCCCTGTCCCTGCAGCTCGGTCTGCTCACCGTGGACGACCACTGTGACGGCAGCGGGGCGCCGCAAGGCCCCGCCACCGGAGGGCCCGGTCCCGGCGGTCCCAGTGCCAGCAGCACCCCTGTCGGTCCCGGGGGTCCCAGTGCCAGCAGCACCCCTGTCGGTCCCGGGGGTCCCAGTGCCAGCAGCACCCCTGTCGGTCCCGGGGGTCCCAGTGCCAGCAGCACCCCTGTCGGTCCCGGGGGTCCCAGTGCCAGCAGCACCCCTGTCGGTCCCGGGGGTCCCAGTGCCAGCAGCACCCCTGTCCGAGCGACGTGCCACCTCCTCCCGTCCCCTTCTTCTCCTTCTCCTCGGACTCCTCCCAGCCACTCTCAGGTACAGTATATATAGGCCTGTCATAATTCTTACTCGCCCCAATCGCAGTTCAAGGTTGTACTTTATTGTTACATCTTGTGTACAGGTACATAAGAGTCAAACTTATTTTTGTTTTGGCTTCTTTACAGCCGCATAGTTATTTTGCATAGTCGTCACAGTTGGTTCCACGTTGAGACATGTTCATGCATTTTCAAACATTTTCCAAATATAGCAGAAATAGTGGAACAGATCAGCTATTTCCGCTATTATATATTTTTTAAAGTATTAAAATGACTATTTGTTAGTCATTTCTTATGAAGTTATTTGTCTTAGCTGCTCTGTACAATTTTTATTACAAAGCCTAGAATGCAAACGGAAATACATTTTGTATTAATTTTGTTCAAGGTTGTACTTTATTGTTACATATTGTGTACAGGTACATAAGACTTATGTACTAAAGAGTAAAACGTCCTTCCTTCCAGACAATGCAGCAGCATAGATAACATAACACCAAACGGCAAACACAGCAAGCACAGGAAACTATGCGATCGAATAGAGTGCAAGAAAGTGCAAACAAAGCAAACCGTGTGTTCAACACAATCAACAACACAACACAATTCAATCGTTAATCGCAATAATTTGCATGACGATTAACAGTCAAGTTTAAACTCTCAGGACGAGGAGGACACCCCCTCCTCAGAGTCCAAGGATGAGAGCTCTGTCATCGGCCAGGAGAGCTCCTCCTCCTTGTTGAGCCCGGAGCAGGCAGAGAAACAAGCTCCCACAGCACCCCCTGGTGGAACTACAAGTGGTGACACGTTCTACCGCGTCTCCAGCGCCACTAAAGTGAGCTTCAAGGACAGACGAGGAGGAGACAGGCAGGAGGGGACAGGGGACGCTGAAGAAGACACCAGGTCAGGGATGTTAATAGTTCATCGGTAGTCGTTAACAGTTAATAACTAATCGTAATTAATCGAAAATTATGCGGTTCTATCATTGGGTGGTTTCCCGTGAATGTTGGCCGAGGAACGCACATGCAAATATGCCATTGCCGGGCCCTGTATCGTCAATGGTCAAATAAATATTTGATTAAGGAATATAATATGCCTTTTGTATTATTTCTGTAAATTAGTTTTCTTTTGTTTTTACAAAAAAACGCTGCTTATCAACTAACCGGTTAATCGGTCTTTAACCTTATCAAAACGTATCAATCAACTATTAATGCATTAATCGATAATTCACATCCCTACACCAGGTCAAAGGTCACGTACAGCATGATCGGCGGCCTCGGCAGCCAGCTGGCCACGATCCGAGAGACGATTGAACTTCCCCTCAAGCACCCCGAGCTGTTCTCCACCTATGGTATTATATGTACTCTGTGTTCCACTTCCCCTCAAGCACCCCGAGCTGTTCTCCACCTATGGTATTATATGTACTCTGTGCTCCACTTCCCCTCAAGCACCCCGAGCTGTTCTCCACCTATGGTATTATATGTACTCTGTGTTCCACTTCCCCTCAAGCACCCCGAGCTGTTCTCCACCTATGGTATTATATGTACTCTGTGTTCCACTTCCCAACCTCTGCTTACAACCAGCGTCGCCCCCCAAAAAAGGAGAAAAAAGACAAAAGCGGAATTTAATATTGAAATATTACTACAGGTAGTTCTTCTGACCAAGCAAATGGTTTAAATTTGCTGAAATGAGCATGACAGCACACCTAGCCGCTAATAGAAGATTTGAGAACGGAATAATCACATTAGAAATATCATCAGTTGTGCTGAAGTGAGGGGCGCTAATCATTGTACATCATCAAGAATGTTGCTCCCTTATTGGCCATGGGTTCCCACTGACATACCCAGCTGATTTTCTCAGACAATGATGTAAACTCTCCATTCATTGTCAATGGCATTTTTTATGTTTGTTCAGACATCACAAACATTAAACAATAAAGCTGTTTATAGGAGGAGCTAGTGCCCCTCAAAAATAGCCGATTTACAAGCTCAGAGCTTATTGGCCGCCGTTTTGTTTAATATCTGAATGAATATAAACATATACTGTAGGGTTAAAGTAGTTAAACTTTTACTCATTTTTCTGGGGGTCCCCGGACCCCACTTTGAGAAAATGTTAACGCTGTGTTCCATTGCAGGCATCGCTCCCCCCAGAGGAGTGCTTCTCTATGGTCCGCCTGGCACAGGGAAGACTATGATTGGACGAGCCATAGCCAATGAGGTCGGCGCGCACATGACTGTAATCAACGGCCCGGAGATCATGAGCAAGTATGGCCATATTCAGAGATGGATTATTCAGGACACTGTTTCTCAACATGTGGTCCAGGGACCACCAGGGGTCCAAATGAACCCTGACAGGTCTGTAACTCTGTGAGTGTACAGATTGAACCAAATGAACCCGTAACAGGTTCATTTGGTTCCACCTGTACACTAAATTACCAACATGGGTTCCAGAGATAAGTTAGATAACCCATTTTACACTCTTGGAGTTACAGACCCATAAGACCCATTGTCCCCAGATTGATATGTTTTGTACCCCCAGAAGAGAAGATTTGCGTTAAATGCAACATTATTCAAGATTTTTTCTTTTCTTTTGGTAAGTGAATGGAATCTGGATGTTCTACATATCTTTTTAGATTCTACGGTGAAACTGAAGCAAGGCTGAGACAGATATTCAGTGATGCATCTCAAAGGTAATCTTTGTCATTAATGTTGCTAGTTTTATTGTTGGTATATGGTTGGTATATGGTGCACTATAATCCCACTGCTGCCTTCACTTCATACTAGCCCAATATAATGCAAGCTCTGCCCCTGACATTTGAATGTTCTTATAATCTACTAAAACAATTGATCTGATAAGCACTACTTTAAACTTTGTCATACAGTACAACAGTGTTGCGCAAAGCTTCATTGTCGATGTTTTTCTTTATTTTTTTTTAACCTTTATTTAAACGGTAATAACAAATTGAGACTGAGTCTCTTTTGTAAGTGGGAACTGGCCAAGAGGCAGAAACAAAATTACACTTCAATGCTACATCGTACATGTCAAATTACACAACAGCCAAATAATACATCCATGACATACCTCAGGAAACCTATAAAAAGTATACAACAAATCTCCAACAATGGTACACAGTTACCGGGCGCAATAAATTGTGCACAGAGCACATACACAATGTACATTTTAAACAGGAAAACAAAAAATATGGGCCTATGCCAAGGCTAGTACACATCCATGTGCTTGTGTTGGACTGTACATTTAAGATGATGTACAATCTCAGAACGCATCGCTATGTGACGCAGTGTGAGCTTGTAGATCAGCTATAGTATTCTGTATTTATTTCCGTCTATAATGCCCCCCCCACTAAAGAAGAAAAAAAAAATCCCTCAAATCTTTTTCTTTTTTTTTGTATCATTCAATACATCAATTGAATCAACTAATTGGATGAACTTGTTGACCTTTGATAGGCGTCCTGCCATCATCTTCATTGACGAGCTGGATGCTCTGTGTCCCAAACGAGAGGGGGCACAGAATGAGGTGGAGAAACGGGTGGTGGCCTCCCTCCTCACTCTCATGGACGGGATGGGCGCGGTAAGTAGCTTTTCTTCATATAGGCCAGTGGTTTTCAACCAGTGGTCCTTGAGGGGGTTCCAGCTTCCATGTGGTCTCCAGCTAAATGAAGGAGAGTTGGTAACCAAACTGGATCTTTAACTCTTGAGAGCGTAAAATGAAACCCGGGTCCAATACAGCATGGAATTGTGCGATTTCTAAATTTCATCAAGTGGTGGTTCCGTGGCTGGTTCACTCTAGGGCTGCGGTGGACCCGCGATGGAGTTGTTTTGGTCCGCGCAATGTTAGGAATGGAATTATAACCTCCCAAACACTAGATTTTGTCTTTTTTGAGCAGAAAAAGGAGTACTAAGCGCACGTGCGTGCATGTCGGATCCGTATGTAGTCTAACATGTGAGTAAAAGCAAAAAAGATATTTTTGAGTGGTGCAACTCCAAGGAACAGCAATGTCCGTGTTCACCTATGTGTCTATGTGTCTATGTGTCCGTGTGACGTTAATGAGCACGAGTATGACTATTAGTACCAGTAGGGGCGCTGTTGTGCCAGAAACGGTGAGAGAGTGCTGCACTATTGCCTGCTAATGAGAGAGAGAGAGAGAGAGGGGAGAGGGGGGGGGGGGGAGTTGCACCACTCAGTTCACACGGGTGTGATTTTCTTTTAAACCGCGGGGTGCTAAGGACGTGTATCGGCATGTTTTGGTCCTTTTCAATGATATAAAACGGGATCGCTGTAATCCATTTTTTGACCGCTCCCCGTTGCTAGGCAACGCCTTGTTCAACGCTCCAGGACATGTTTTTCTCTGTCCATGGTTTTGATCAGAACGCTGATGTTCTGTCCTCATTTCTGACTCATCCAAGCATCTCGTTTGGAATATAAACGCTTCAAAAGAGAGATGAGACTTGACAGCCGACACCGTGAGGTAGTGATGGACCTATAATGTACCTCCCGGTTTTGGGGGGAAATGGAAGGCGGGGCTTTTCAGAGTAAAATCTGCCTTATCTGCTTGGCACTCTTAGCTCCTTTATTTTGACAAACTCTGGCAGCATCATAAGTGTTAAGTGGTTCCTGTTGTCATCCATCAAAATGGCCGACGTGAGAAGTCTCTATATTGGCTCGCTCTTCTTCGGTTGGAAGTCAGATCAGATGTTCTCCCTACTCGCTCATAGCCCCGTAGCCGCGTAGCGTATATTCACATCCAAAGCGCGGCCTCATTTTCTGACGCGAGCCTTCGAGGGATCCGGAGCTACCTTTGGCTGAACCTTTATTGACTATCTGATCCACACATGCATGTGGTTTTTTCATTGAATGCTCAATGTGGAATACGCCCCCCCCCCCCCCCCCCCCCCCCCCCCGCCACACGCAGCAGTTTTGATTCCCTCCTTTCAGAATATACATTTCCTCATTGGAAATGCAGATAGAGTCATGCAGAAACCATCTCGCCGCACGTTGGACGGCCTTCAGACGGCCTTCAGACGGCCTTCAGCCTCGTCTTGTCTGTCTCTGGGGTGTCGTCTGTCTGGCTGTTCTGTACAGTACACCACTCAGCCTGATGATGAGAAAAAGAGAGCTGGGGTCAGCCCAGATTGCCCTGCAACACCCCCCCCCCCCCCTCCCTTTCCTTAAAGAAGCCTGGGAAGCAGATCACGGCGGGTTACCGTGACCTGCCAATTCGGCATCACTTTATCAGCAGAGCACATCTCCATCTCTTTAATCAAAACATAGAATGGAAAGCCAAAGGCAGAGGAGGAGGAGGACAAAATGTCTGTACGTGTCTTCCGCTCTACTCTAGGGCCTGCATTGCAACCAATCCATTCATTTCATAGCCATTGTTCTATCCATGACATTTTGAGTAATTGAGAAGCTTTGTTTTTGTTATATTCAACAAATCAACGTGATTCTTTTTTTTTTTCCATACAGCTTTGGTCCCCACACGTCTCATATTTGCCATTGACAATGAAAGGAGAAATTAGGTCAAATGTCTGCCAAATATGACGTACATTTGTGGCAACACAAACATTAAATGCCATTGACAATGAAGGGAAACTTTACGCCATATGTAGAAGAGCCCTAGTTCTAGTCTCCCCTGGGCCTGTTCCAGCTGAGGTCAGCAGTGCTGATTGGTCACTGCAGAATGTGGAGGGAGGGGGAGGAGGGGGGAGGAGTGGGGGGACACACTTCCTGTGTCCTCGGAATTCCTGCTTGAGCTGGAAATGTGCACCTCTCTCGCATCCCCATGGTATTGGAGACGGGTGGAAAAAAGCCAGCATTTCTCTCCCCCTGAAGGCAGACCACCATGAGAGAGACAAGATACTGAGGCGTATACTATAGCTCCATAATAATCTGGGTCCAATATTATCTGCAAGACAATTTAAGGTTTTGTTTTGAATTCGTCTCTTAGTTGATGTTGTTGATCTCAGAAAAGTGTCGTTCGTTCTCTTCCATATATATACTACTTCAATCTGAAACAATACCGATTACTTATCGTCTCCGTCAGGTGGATAGTATACGTGCTATATAAATGCACTGTATACAATTTTACCTCCCAGTTGGCCTGAGATCAAATCCCATTCCCACTCACATGCCTCCTTCACCGTGTCCGACTCTTCTGATAATGACTAAGGAGGGAGGAAAGCAGGCTGCCAACCCGTCTTAACTACGACGTGTTGTGAGCTTGTGTACAAAGATCTGCAATTTGAGTGTCCACCCATCGTCACAAAAAGCTTTATCCACGACATGACCAGAATAGGGATGCTAGGGTTAAAGTTAAAGTGGTTAACCCATTCAGGACGGGAATGTTTAAGCATTATGTTACAAGCTCATCTACGAGCTTGTAGATCTGCTATTTTTTCTTCTGGGGGGGGGGGTCCCTGGAACAACATATTTTCAGATGGGGGTCGGCGGCCACTTACATATAATTCTGGGGGTCCTTGACATGAAAGGGTTTGAGCACCACTGGCAGAGAAAAATAGGTTTTTCAGAAAACTGTCATGATTTAGAAGACATTTTTAGAATCTAGTCTCGGGTCTAAAGTGGTTAAAGTTAAAATAACTAGTTGGACCTCAGTGATTCTGACTGTACTTGTCTTTATTCCAGGAAGGGCACGCGGGACAAGTGTTGGTGCTGGGGGCTACAAACCGACCCCACGCTCTGGACCCTGCCCTCCGCCGGCCTGGGCGCTTCGACAAGGAGCTGGAGGTACAGTAGGCCTGGGCCATATCACGTCAAATAGTATACAACGCAGTGTTAACCTATTGAGAGCCGAGGCCTCTACAAATGCCTTCAAAATCAGTGGTTCTCAAAATGGACCACAATCTGAAAACATTTTGTACACTTTCACTTCCCAAAGTAGCACATGTAATGTATATCTGCTATTTTTTTCCCTTCTTTTTTTTTTAAGAACCACTGTTCACACCTGTGTGAAGTGAGTGGTTCAATTCTGTGTTGGGGGTCCTGACCCACAGGAACGCGGCCAGGGTGCTGGCCCGGTTACGGCAAGCCGCCCCGCGTCCGAAACGGTCGAGAAATGACAGAGTTACCGTGTGGGGGTACCCAGGGGTGTACTGTACTGTACTGTACTGTACGATTCTTAAACAAAATGTTTCTATGTCAACCTTTTTCATGTCAAGGACCCCCTGAATTATCTGTATTTGGCTGTGGACCCCCATCTGAAAATATGTTGTTTCAGGGAGCCCCTCACAAGCAAAGATTTGAGTTAAAAAACGTTCTCTCTGAAAGAATATAATTATATTCAAAGATTTGATGCACATTTTCACACATTTTGAAAAATAGCAGATCTACAAGCTCGTAGGATGAAAGTCACCATCTCTCTCACTCTCTCTGTGGAAATGTGCAATAAATGTTTACTGCAATATGTACTTCTGCTTGGAACATTGTCCTGTGGTGTTTCGCCATGTATTAAATCCTGACTATTTTTTATTTTACCACATTGAAACCAAAGGCTGTTGATGTGCCGCATGTGTGTTTCTGTACTCTAGTCAAGGGGTTCTGCATTAGAGCAGTGGTTCTCAAAGTGGGGTCCGGGGACCCCTATTGAGGGAGTTCTAGGGGGTCCCCAGCTAAATGATAGTTTGGAACCAAAGGACCCTTATGGGTCTGTAACTCTGAGAGTGTACAAACAGAACCAAATGGACCCACTAGGGTCCATTTGTACACTCTCAGAGTTAAAATAACATTGATTTTACGATATAAATTGTGGAAATGATGCCATTAAATGGGGCCCTGTAGACTAATGCATGTCAAACTGGGGGTCCATGAAATTAAATGGGTTGAGAATCACTGCTAGAGCCAGAATGCCATAATAATCTCTTATGGGGGTCCCTGGCATATCTCTTCAAATGGGGGTCTCGCGGGCTAATTGGTGTCATGATTGACATGAAAACGTTTATGAACCAGTGCATTAGACGACGACGATGTTGATTGATTGTGTGTGTGTGTGTGTGTGTGTGTTCCAGGTGGGGGTCCCCAGTGCGTCGGAGCGGGCGGACATCCTCCAGAAGCTGCTGCTCTCGGTACCGTGCAGCGCCTCGTCAGAGCAGCTGGCCCTGCTGGCCGACTCCGCCCACGGCTACGTGGGAGCCGACCTCGCCGGCGTCTGCAAGGAGGCAGGCAAGTAGCACACACTGTTCAAAGTACTCAAGCCACTGCTGATTTCAGCCATTTCGATTCCAAGAAAATGTCAGCTTTTTTCAATTCAATTCAATTCAATTCAATTCAATTCAATTCAATTGACATAAAGTTCAATTGACATAAAGTTGTCTCAAGACACTTTACATGTAGGGCAAAGGACTGACAGAAATTGGATCACATCTGAACTCATAAGTCTATTTAGACAGAGAGACAATGCCTGGGCTTCATTTCGCAGGACCAAGCTTCCTGATGACTGGGAGAAGTACAGACAACTGAGGAATAAAAGCAAAACTTTGACTAGAAATGCAGAATCTAATTATTATAAGGAATCGCTACAGCGTGACTTTAAAAATCCAAAACAATTTTGGAGCAAAGTAAAATCCCTAACAAATCCATCTGCTAAAACCACATCCTCTAATCAAATAAAAGTGAATAATGTGATATTACATAATCCGCAGCTAATTGCTCAAGCATTCAATCAGCACTTCTCCTCAGTTTGTCCTCCACCAACGCCTGACCTGCCTTTTGCTTTTAACAACTTACAGACAAATAGTTCCTTCTCCTTTAGGAAAATAACACCAACTCAGGTATATGATGCAATCAATGACTTAAAGGAGAGCAGTGGACCTGGGTTAGACAATATAGAAACTAAATTTCTCAAATTAGCACCTCATATTCTTATGTACCCCCTTTGTGATCTTTTCAACATGTCACTAACCACCTGTCAGATACCTGCTGTATGGAAATGTGCTCGTGTCACTCCCTTGCACAAAGGAGGCGATGCACTTGAACCCAACAATTATAGACCCATCTCAATCATCTGTTCAATTGTAAAGACTTTTGAAAAGCTAATCTATAATCAACTATCACACTACCTTAACATGAACAATATCTTATCACCCTATCAATCTGGATTTAGGTCAAATTATTCCACAACTACTGCTTTAATGAAACTTACAAGCGATATTACATCAGCATCCGCCAATAAAAAATTAACTGGAGCAATTTTCATTGACCTTTCCAAGGCTTTTGATTTGGTAGACCACTACCTCCTTTTAGACAAACTGTACTCTGTTGGTTTATCTCGTAATGCCTTGCTATGGTTCAATTCATATCTTCATAATAGAAAGCAATGTGTCGTTATACAAGGTTGTAAATCGGATTTGACAGTTCAGGAACGAGGCGTGCCTCAAGGTTCATCCCTTGGACCACTTCTATTCACTATATTTATCAATGATCTGCCTTCAATCTGTTCCGCATGTAATGTTCAACTCTATGCCGATGATACGGTACTATACACCTCCAAAACCACTATACCAGAGATTGAATCAGCCCTACAATCAGACTTTAACACTTTACAAAACTGGCTAGCAGCCAACAAACTACAACTCAACAAAAACAAATCTTTCACAATGATCTTTGGAACACGTCAAAATATTAAATCTAAATCTTTAAATCACTCCTGTTCTATTACCAGCCTGGATGGTACTCTATTGCAAGGAGTTGAACATACTAAATATTTGGGCATGTGGCTTGACACTGAACTCTCATTTAAATGTCACATTGACCACATTATAAGAAAAGCTAATTTCAGCATTGGAGTACTATATCGCTCTAGAAACTGCTTCTCATTCTCTGTCAGAAAAAGACTAGTTCTACAACTTATCTTACCCATATTTGATTATTCTGATGTCGTGTATCAAACCGCATCCAAATCCAACTTGAACAGTCTCAATATAGCTTACAACAAACTCTGCAGATTTATCCTAGGTTGTCCTTTTACAACTCACCATTGCACTATGTATGATAATCTTGAATTGCCCTCTCTCACTGTAAGAAGACAGCTTCATTGGACCCAATTTATTTTTAAATGTATACACTTCAACTATCCACAATATCTTAAACAGTTTCTAGTACCATCCACCACCAATTTTCAGTTGAGGCACTCCGCCCAACCCTATTTTTCTGTTCCAGCAGTCTCCAATGCATTAGGTAGGAAAGCATTCACATTTAAAGCCCCCTCTGATTGGAACAATTTACCAACACATATTCGAACCATCTCATCCTTTACTATGTTCAAAAACGCAGTGTCTTCCTATTTCACGACCTCATGTACATGCCCATGACCATCTCACTCCATTTGATCTATTATGCATTACTTAATATTACTTACTCCTCTTGTTCCCAATCGGACATAAGGCTTCAATAGGTTTGTTCATTGTAGTTTTATACTTTACTAATATATTACTATACGCTCATTTGCAATCAATAAGATTAACTTAATGCTTCTCTTCACCAAAAGTTCTCCAAT
>NC_137871.1:22233989-22268989 GCF_963924005.1 Protomyctophum bolini | reverse complement strand
GGACAGTAGACTCTTGCTTACACAGACTAAAAAGCACAGCTGTCCAAGGCTATTCTAGCCTAAGCGCCCGGATGACCAAACCAAGCTGCCATGTGTGACGGTGTGTCTGTGTACTGTACTTTATTGTACTGTACAGTAGGGGGGTTTTGTGTTCGTTCCAGACAGACTTGTGCAGAGGTTTAGTTAACGTGTTGAGTTACTTAAACCTCAGGCCAATTCGGCAAATATCTACTCTTTTCTAGAACCGTTTTCTGAAGGAAAACAAAAGAAGAAAATACAGTATTTTGCTATAATCATATCCGTGGTTCTCAAACCATTTCATGTTAAGGACCCCCAAAATAATATGTATTACGCCACGGACCAATATGGTTGTTCCAGGGCCCCCCGGAAGGAGTACACACTGACATACTTTGTACCTTCCTTGGGGATTTTGGTTACTCTCAGTAGTGAACTCTAGTGGGCACATTATGTATTGCCGGAGAAGTTGGCATTTGACTGATCTGACATGGTTAAAGCCCAGTGGAAAGTGACTAAGTACTGTACTTGAGTACAATTTTGAGGTATTTGTACTTCCAATACTTTTCATTCTACTCCACTAAGTCTCAGAGGCAAATACTGTACTTTTACTCCACTACAATTATTTGAAATATTTAGTTACTATTTGTTTTGTATTATTATTACGAAACTTACATTGACCACTTCATTTTGGACATTTGAAAACAGCTGATCTACAAGCTCACAATGTGTCATGGTGTGACACATTGTGAGCTTGTAGATCTGCTATTTCCAAAAGATTGTTAGTCGACAACTTGAAAAGGGACATTCTGCATATCAGTACTTTTACTTTTGGGGGTCACCGTACTGACCTCATGCTTCCTTCTATCGGTTCGTCCCCAGTGGGAATCGAACCCAGGACCATCTAGCTGTGAGGTGACAGCACTACGATGTGAATGAGTAACTTGAAGAAGATAATATCATCAGTGTGTATTTCCTGTTGGGATCAATAGTGTTCTTGGAACAGCAGAGAGAGCAGACTGATGATGTTTCTTCACAGGAAATCCATTGTTTCCGCACCTCTTTGGCACTGGTGTACAATAACTAAGTAGATGTGCTCAAGTATTGCACTTCAATACCATTTTGAGGTACTTTTACTTCTCCACCAGTGGCTCCCAAACCTTTTCATGTCAAGCACCCCGAAATGATACTCATTAGCCTGCGGACCCACCATTTATACATGCCAAAGACCCCCATTTAGAGAAGATTTGTATGCCTCTAGGAGGGCCCCCGGTTTGACCTGAATTAGGCTACGGCCCCCTATTTAATGACATTTCTATCTCTGGGACCCCAATACATATTGTAAGTAAAATCAAACTTTTAATTTAACTCTGAGAGTGAGAGTGTACAATTGGAACCATTTGTACACTGTGTCTATGTCTATTATGTTTATGTCTGTATATGTCATTTCTGAGTTGATTAGTGGTATAATGTGGTTACTCGGGTGGTTTGATGCGTATGTCCCTTTAATCCACCTGACACTGAAACATATTATCATTACGTCACCATCGTAAACCAATTATACCCTGGCATTGGTACATATCTTCATCACGTCATGGGACATACGTTTCGTAGCATGACGGAAAACATACCTGCACGGTCTGCTTCCGTATGTCCCATGCCAGCATATGACGTCATATCATATGCTGCTAAGGGACATATGCATCGTAGCACCTGACTGATAACATTACTTGCACACTCTGCTTGCGCAAGTAATAACAAATTGCTCAATACCGACAGCCGGTCAGCAAGTGGATTCATGAATGTATGTATATAGACAATATTTTAGGCCAATAAAAAAGACTATTGCCAAATTTCCCACTTTAAACAAAAGAAGCCTGTTGGCTGCTGGACTATTACATTGCTCCAATTACGAGAGCGCTTTTAAATGGAGGATTCCTGTAGTTTAAGCTTGGAATCTGTCATGCAGTGTCATGTGTTTCTCCCAGATGCTGTCCTTCTGTCGGGCAAATGATCCCAGCGCTGGCAGATGACTCATTTCCTCCGCCTAAACAGCATAAATTGGCGTGCGTGCGTGTGGTTGCGTGCGTGCGTGTGTTTGTGTTGAGTGCATGCATGCGTGCGTGCGTGTGTGCGTGCGTGCGTGCGTGCGTGCGTGTGTGTGTGCGTGCGAGAGAGCAAGCATGAGCATGTGAGCAAAAGCGGACGTGTGTATACACATGCAAAAATGTGCATGAGTGAGTGAGTGCACATGTTTGCGCGTGCTTGTTCAGTTTGTGCCACATCCGGACACACTGTTTACAAGACTTGAGTCTAAACAGGGGAAGCCCACTGGAAAAAAGGAAGTGCCTCGTAATATAGATTATGAGGAATAATAAACGCACATTGACTGTCCTGTTATAAAAGCCTTTAGAGCCGTGGTGGACAGTAACTAAGTACTGTTATGCACTTAATGTACAGCCAAAGTAAAGCAACAACGTTGTTTTGGACATGCCAAAGGTCAAATTAGCCTTCATGATTTTGGGTGGATAAACAATTACCTCAAAAACAACACTTATTTGCCGATATCGCATTTGTCTGACCAGTTGAAACACTTTTAAAAACATCTTTTCCCCCATACTGCACTTTAGGGCAGATGTTTAAAGGACAACTATTATGGTAAAAATAACTTGCGCTCCACAACAACGTTAGCCCATTAAAAAGGTGAAAGCACCTGTAGTATTTTGTTAATTTTAGTGTTGGCTATTAAAAAAATAGCAGATCTACGAGCTCACTCGAGGACCATTTGTGCCGCCATGGGAGCTTGTACATCTGCTATTTTGATTTTTTTTTAAACCTTGAAAGTATGAGAACTACTTGAGATTTACTTAATTTTTAGAACTTGCGCTGCTCCCGTGCTTGCGGTTAGGGTTATAGGTTAGTCACCTGGGATGTTTTAGTGTTAGTATAGTTTAGATTTTAGTCGACTATATCTACAGTTGATTTAGTTGACTAAAATGTATTTTGACTGACCTTGATGCCGTCGTAATGACTGAATTTACACTTGTTGAAAAAAGCCAATCTACTACTACTACTACTACGACTACGATCTGCTTTTTTCAGCAACTAACAATTGCCTGTTTTGGCCTAAGTAACACTCTTATTTTGGCCTAAAAGTCACATTCTTATTTTGGCCTAAGTCACTTTCTTATTTTGGCCTAAGTCACTTAATAAAAGGTGCGGGGTCAGTATGATCCTTTTCAATTAGGACTTTGCCGATTTCCAGAGGTGGCCAGTGTCATGAGGAGTTGCCGTAGGCAAAAAAATAATTCATCAAAAAAATAAAAATACAATAAATATTTTAACAGGGACAATCCACACTAACCAACATGTCCTATTTCATATCCACGTAAATTGGCCGGAGTTAGCCAGAAGCTAATTTTCATCTGTAGTCCCTGAGCAGGCTCATGACTAGGCTCATGACTTATGACTTAGGCCGTTAGTTTAAGGTGACGTACAATATGTGTCCTGTGCATTTTAGTTTACAAAGCCTATAAGGCACACAGATTATTATTTTTAAATTCATAATATGTCACAATGTTCAATGCCAAAAACACAATTAAATCATCACTCTCGAGTCTCGACTATATTATTTGTCTGACAATGAATCGGTGGAGTGAAATGTCACAATGGTGACAACCCTGTAGATGACCCTGCTGTATACAGCAGGCCTGAAGAGGAATGCCAGGAAACAGAGCAGAGTATCGCATTGTTTGACATAAATCGTGCGCTTTTTGGAAGGCGTAGGATAAGCTGCGGCGTGACTAAATGCTCCGTGGCGCTCGCCAAGGTCGGCCGTTCCCATATAAAGCGCTTTTTTTTCTCGACTCCTGTCCTTTTAAAGACACTCGAGGAATTTCGGGACAGGTCACATAAATATATGGCAGGGATCAGTATGTGAAGTTTATTTGGGGCCTCTGTTTATAAAATCCGGAAATGTTCGCCTCGTACTCTTTAACCCTTGGCACTTACCTTTACCCAAAGACAGCTGTGTGCGCACGCGTGTGTGTGTGTGCGTGTGTGTGTGTGTGTGTTTGGTGTCTGTCTATATCAGCGTGTTTGTCTTAGACTAGCGCACGTGCACATGTTTTTTAGTTTGGGTGGGGTGTTAGTGTGCACATTTACACGTTTTCTGTTTGGCTCGTGTGCGTGCGTGTGTGTGTGTGTGTGGCTGTGCACACTTAAAGAGCACATATTGCAGTGTTTGAGCTGGGGGGGGGGGGGGGGGAACAGATGTTGGCTATTGTAAATACAGGTGCAGAGAGCACTCCGGAAGCCCGTTGCGAGTAATGAAAACGTTCCTGTTGTGTCTTTTTTTCCTTTCTCTAACGGCGTATGCCAAAAGTATTTCACCATTCATCTGAGGACAGTGTGGACGCACCTCGACACCGGCGCTGGTCAAAGCACTCAACGCCACTACTGGACTCAAAGTACACATCGCTGCAGGGTCCATTGTGACAGCAAATTTACATTTTAGTTTTATAGTCATATAGTCTCTAGAATCGTTTTCATTTAGTACTAGTCACCTTTTGGTCACCTTGAATGTTTTAGTGTTAGTCTAGTCTAGCCTTGATGGCTGATTTTACACTTAGCTTATTTACAGCTAGCCGGTCTACAAGCTCACAACGCGTCGCTCTGCACGCATGCAACCAAGTGTAAAATTACTTATACTGGATCTCTTGTCCATTAGTCCCTTCCTAACATTTTACTTTTTAGTCTAGTTTTTATTTGTTGACGAAACTGTCAATATATTTAGTCTTACTTTTAGTCATCATAGCTTAGTTTTCATTTAGTTTCCATTCAGTTTTCGTCAGTGAAAAAAGGTAGTCGACGAACATTTTTCGTCGTCGACAAAATCAACACTGTATCGCTGCTGTACGGCGGAAACCTCTGATCTCCGTATTGAGACAAATGTAGCAAATAACCAACAGCCCATGCAGCGTGATCACACACAAAACGGGAGCAGATCCGCAAGCTCGAAACATGGCAACATTTTTTTTGCTATTTCACATAGATATTAAAAAACATTGATGCCTCATTGGCCACTGCAGTTCATTGGAGTGACCTGTCTTCATTGAAGGCAGGAAGTCAAGTGGAAGTGCTGAAGGCATTTGCTGAAGGCACACTGCGTCGCTGCCCAAGTGACGTCACTCATGTGACTCCTCCATGTCTCTCGCTGTCACTCAAGTGACTACTCCAATCACAGCGCGTCTTTTCCGGGACTTATGTTACGCACACGGCTTCACAAGGAATATCGGGAAGATTATGCCCTCAATTTTGACACGTGCCCCAGAGCCGGAAGAGGCAGTGTCTACCTTTTTTATGTCTATGCATGTGCACACCACCCTCACGTGCACACTGCACAGATCTAGTCACCTTACACACGCCCACACATGCACTCTCTTGGCTCTCCATGATGAGATCTGGAATGCTGCGTCGGGGTGCAGACAGTCTTTTGACACGCTGGACTGCTGATGCACTGCTGTTGTCGACAAGCAGGAGCCCTCGTCAGGGATCCTGCTTCTCAAGACCTCTTTTGGAACGTTTAGCTTACTCATCCATCAGGATTGCATTCTTCATCGATTGATTTATTTATGTATTACGTTATTCCTGTACACATTTCTTATATTTCCCAATGAATAGGTGAATCTCAGCAAGATTATATCTAGTGGCATGAATTAATGTTTTAACTTTTATATATAAAAAGTATGATAATATAGGGCTGGACGATATGGACATAATCACATAATTGTATATAATAAGTAAATGAATAAGTAACAATAAGTAAGTAAATAAAGTAAGTAAATTAAATTAATATAAATTAACCTATGCCAGCGCCTGTGTCCAGCCATCCACTAAGATAATCGGTTTCCTCTCCCCTGTAGCCCCATGCACACACTCACTGTAACCATCAGCTATCATTAGCATTAGCGCACACTGTATACCTGTCGCCAGAAACGTTTACTTGTTGGGAGCGATGCGAATCAAAGTCACAAATGACATCCGAACTTTGAATCGGTGATGATCACCAAGGACAGCACTCGTGAATTCGGAGTTATGGAGGTTTGAAAGTCCTGCTTTGAACCGAGGTAAATGGAGAGCAGTTGTAACGTCCCATAGCTGGTGGTGACGGAGACGTTGCATAACAACAGGATCAATGTTAAAAGCTGCTCTTGGGCTCAACCACTATATTCACGGAGTATACAGGGTGGTACAGTATGTATCCATATACGTACCTATTTGCTAGGTGTGTATATACGTACCTGGTAGAAAAATAGTTAAAACCAGGAAAATACAACATTATCACGATGTTACGATATCCGAGGCCTAATGCATGTCAAACTGAGGGTCGTTGAAATTAATATGGTTGAAAATTACTGCTATAGAGCTGTAGAAAGCTTGTCTCATGGGGGTCCTTCGCATATGTTTTCAAATGGGGGTCCCGCAGGCTAATAAGTGTCAATTTGGGGGTCCTTGACATGAAAGCGTTTGAGAACCACTGCTCTAACCCCCCCCCCCCCCCCTCCTCCTCTGCCTCCAACCAAATTGTGGCCATGTTGATTGGCTTCCTCCGTTCCTAGTTCTTGGGCCTGATGGTGTGATGTTTTGCAAATGTGCATTCTTGGCTGTGTTTAGCAGAGGCCCCCTTCTTATTCTCAATTCCCTCTAGATTGCTGGCGAATGTGAAGCATTCTCCAAATAAGGGGGAACAAAAAAAAGGAAAGGGGGAAAAAACACCAGTCTGCATAAGGTTCAGATTAAATTGTGTTTCGCCCCGTCCCCGTCCCCGTCCCCCCTCTCTTTCTCTTCCCATCGGATGTTTTCATAGCTAAACCAAATGTGTGCTCGCTGTGAGCCAAGAGCAGCCAGGAGAGAGAGAATCCCTGAAGCAGCGATCCTTAAGTCACGTCGTTGAGTCAAGTTTCCGCTGCCCTCGGGGCAGGCCAAGCCGGGCCTGGATACAGCGAGCACATGCACTGCGGCTTACAGCCCTCTTCCAGTTCCCCCTTGGCTGCAAAACCTCAACATTTCTGCTGGCGAAATAGCAGATTTACTGTAGATACTGGATTCGTTTTAGATCGTTGTCTCAAAGGTTTACAAACGATTTGCCAGTTTTTTTTTCTTTTCCAGTGTTTGTTTGTTCTAAAGCACTATAAGTGCACTATAAGTATAAGTGTCCCATGACAAGAGTAGTTCAACATACTCACTGTATACATTATCAGGTGCCATTTCTCTGCAAGGATTGACATTTACAAACTTTCATTAATTTTGGTTAACCAAATGTATGCCAAGAACGTGGGATTCCGTTTTATTATCCACCCTCCGCCTGTGCCAGAACGTAAAAATCTGTCTTTCTTTAATGCCATTTAATCCAGTAATTAACAGATTTAATGTCGTTTAATCGTGTTCCAAGATCTCCCTGCCTAGTTTTCACTAACCTTTATAGAGCCACTGTGCCAACTTGATTGTTGCTTGTCATGAAAATCCACTTTTAAACTGTGTAATTGCTTGTGCATGCATCAGGCCTCAATTTCCCAGAAACCTTTGCATGCCGGTGCGACGGATCTTTTTGCAATGACATCATCAAAACGTTTCACCCATCCCACTCTGTCCGATGGAAAACCCTGTTTAACTTAAAACTTATTAAAAACGGGACTATATAACCTTCCAAGGGGCAGTATATACACACACACACACACACACACACACACACACACACACACACACACACACACACACACACACACACACAAGCCTGCAACCACTTGCAACAGAATCTCTAAAACTGTCGTTTGCACTTAAAGCAATTCCGGTACAGTCCCTCTGGACTATGGGACATAAACTGACAGGCTGTGTGTGAAACATCTGACGGCATTTCCCGATAAGCTCTCAATGTGTGTTGTCTTTATTCTGAAATGTGTAGCTTGCAATTCGACAAGTTGGATCTCAAGAAAATAGCAATATTCTAACGTGGTTTTGTCTCATTGTGAACCTTTGGTCTGAACCAGAGCCATTGAAGAAGAGTTGCGACAAGTGCGTTCACTTCATGGGCCCAGTCCATGGCTGCTCTGTGCTGCTATCAGGGCCCAGTCCATGGCTGCTCCGTACTGCTATCAGGGCCCAGTCCATGGCTGCTCTGTGCTGCTATCAGGGCCCAGTCCATGGCTGCTCCGTACTGCTATCAGGGCCCAGTCCATGGCTGCTCCGTACTGCTATCAGGGCCCAGTCCATGGCTGCTCCGTACTGCTATCAGGGCCCAGTCCATGGCTGCTCCGTACTGCTATCAGGGCCCAGTCCATGGCTGCTCCGTACTGCTATCAGGGCCCAGTCCATGGCTGCTCCGTACTGCTATCAGGGCCCAGTCCATGGCTGCTCCGTACTGCTATCAGGGCCCAGTCCATGGCTGCTCCGTGCTGCTATCAGGGCCCAGTCCATGGCTGCTCTGTGCTGCTATCAGGGCCCAGTCCATGGCTGCTCCGTAATGCTATCAGGGCCCAGTCCATGGCTGCTCCGTACTGCTATCAGGGCCCAGTCCATGGCGGCTGACACAACGTTTCGGCCGTGAGTGGCC
Organism: Protomyctophum bolini; assembly: GCF_963924005.1. Taxonomy (NCBI): domain Eukaryota; kingdom Metazoa; phylum Chordata; class Actinopteri; order Myctophiformes; family Myctophidae; genus Protomyctophum; species Protomyctophum bolini. Next base: position 22,260,363 of record NC_137871.1, on the reverse strand, counting down.
TTCATACGTTGTGGTCAAACATCTTCCATAAAACCCTATGGACTCGGATATTTCCCATGAAAGCAAACGTTAAGGATCGATTGGGGATCACCCTTCTCTATATTTTAAAGAGGGGCGGACTGTAAGTTGATAGGAGTCGGCAGTAGGTTGCACGCTCTGCTCGTGCACAAGTAGTACGTGTGTGCAAAGTGCAAGTTGGCAGCTCGACAGAGTGCATTTCTAGTTGCTATAGGAGGGGCAGCATCGCCCGGCGGCAGCATCATCATTAGCTTTGTTTGACATACTAGATCTGCATATATGGAGCCGGCCAACAACTCTACATCTGACCTCACTGACACCAGATTAATAGTTTAACTCCTGCTTCTCAACTGTGCCGTACTAAGAAGCTTTGTTGTTTCAGCGCGGCCCTTTAGGGCGAGGTCGCTTCTTTCTGATTGTAAGACCGGGTGATACATGGGGCAGCACATTATGGTGGTGTGTGACTGCATGGTTCTCTCTCACTCACGCACATGCAGGGGGGGGGAGGGGCAGGATAGGGGGACACTGAAACGGAGAAAGATGGTTCCCCAGGGTCCTCGGACTGGCGAACGCATCAGCCTTGGCCTGTCTTTCTCTCTCTCTCTCTCTCTCTCTCTCTCTCTCTCTCTCTCTCTCTCTCTGAAGACACAGTTTTTTTTTCCTTCTTTGCTCTCTCTACTCTCTCTCTCCGTCTGCCCCTCGCTCCTCTGTCGGGTCCTGGAAAATATAAACAGGATGCAGTCTTGTCTGATCGTAAATCCCCTCTCTCGTCCGCTCCTTGGCCCCGGGCCCCCGGCCCCTGGCCCGACGTCCGCTCCCCCTCCTCATCCATGCCCCGCCCCTGCCCAGCCCTCCCCCTCCTCCCCCTCTCAAAACCGACCAACCCCCTTAACTCAATGGAGGAGGTCGTGCATGTGTGTGTGCGTTTCAGTGGTAGAAAAAAGTAATCAAATGTCTTACTTAAGTGTCAATACTGCAATATATAACTACTCTGTTATAAGTAAAAAGTCAGACATTCTAAATGTACTTGAGTAAAAGTACAAAAGTATTGGCATAAAAATGTACACACTGTCCCGTTTCAAGCTTTCAAATAAATTATGAAGTATTGTAAAGTATACAAATACAGTATTTTGTAATACGAATCGAAAGTAAAAGTGCAATATCTGGATCCAAAATGTAGTGAAGTACAATAAAAGTATTAGGAATTGGAAAAGCTCAAGTAAAGTACAAATACCTAAAAATTCCTGGACTACATGTTGTCTCAGTAAGACGGCCCTCCCCCTATCCACAAGGACGAGCAGTGCACGAAAGCATTTTGGGAATTGTAGTCCAGGAAGTAAGTGAGCCCAGTGTCCATGACGCTACATACCAACTAATTCCTACACGGGTTGCCGGCTTTATAACCACGCCCCAGGGCAAGTTAAGTTTACTGGGGTTAAGGTTAGGGTAAGGGTTAGGTTTAGGTATAGTTTTCTTGAGGTTAAAGGGACACTTCACCCTATGAATGACAGTGGTAACTAAGGGCATTTACTTTATTAAGGGACACTTCACCCTATTAATGACAGTGGTAACTAAGGGCATTTACTTTAAAAGGGACAATTCACCCTAGAAGATTTAACACTTTCCTGTGGGTCTTTATGAGTGTAATATGTGGTTTTAAGATATTTTAGATTTTAGCAGTGAGCCCAGTGTCTCTGATGTCATGGACGCGACATACCAAACCCTACACGGGTTGTGCAGTCGACGCGCTGTGATTGGCTAGTCGCTGTCATCGACATCCTAAACCTAACCCTAACCTTAACCTCAGTAAAACTATACCTAAACCTAACTCTAACCCTAACCTTAAAGGGACACTTCACCCTATTAATGACAGTGGTAACTAAGGGCATTTACTTTAACTCATAGAATGCTGAAAGCGTTTTTAAACGTTTTATTATAGCCAAGCGCAAGAAGCGCATAACGTTTTTATACGTTTTATGGTCCAAAAAACGTTTTTTTTATTGATTACTATAGTTCAACTATATTTGCGCCCGGACAACTCATAATGTAACACCGATCGGCTCTAAAAAGAGTTAAAACCCCCCCCTGCTGAAAAGAGGTGTTGGTCTGAGAAGCGTCTGGCACCGCCTATTGGTTGGTCTATGCGAGGACGTACGACGTAATGGATACGGCCGTCCGGCATAGACCAACGCAGATGTCAGGGGATCTAAAATGGATGGGACAATGCTCTTGTTTGTGTGAATACACTCGATTCCCCCTCCCCTCCTGTTTCTACATGGTTTCTCCCGAGGGAGAATGGTGGGGGGGGGGTCTCTTCCTCTTGGATCGCATTGGCAGTTCCCCCCCCACTCCCGAGTCCCCACTGCTTTCAACTGCAAGGCTTGCACAGTTGCACTCTCATTCTCGGAACAAGATACAACGCGATTTGCTCTCTGCCCGTATATAAACCTGCAACGATCGGCATTTGATTTCATAACGTAACGTTTGCCAGACACATGTGGAGTTAGTCATGGACAGATTGCACATCATTATCGAGGGCCCGCCATGATACGTTGGTCGCTGATCGCAAGCCGTACTGCTGCTGCGCTGCTCGCATCCAACCATCCAATCCATCCCCCTTTCTCGTTACAACAGGCTATTATAAACTCACCGTCGAGCAGCCTGCCCTGCACCTAATGTGATAAAATGAACGGCAGGACAAAATCGGATCGATTATTATCTGTCTATCAGCAACATACGGGTGTTTGTCTTGCAACGACAGGTGGTGCTTTCTCGTTTTTTTTCTTCCAAATACGTTGACGTGCTGCTTCTGCTGCTGCCGCATCCATCTCGTTGTTTTTCTTGTTGTTTTTTTTCCCAAACATGTCCAGACACAATCCGATCCAGTCTCGCGTCTCACCTTATAGATACGCGAGACTGGATCGATGAGGTTAGTGGTATGTCTGGACATGTTTGGAGCGGCACACGACAATCGACAATAATGTTGATTATGCAAGATCATTTCCTCAAAGCCTAGTTGCCCCCCCCCCCCCCCCGTTACTGCGATTGTTTGTAGCTCGAATCACAGAATGAGTTCAATGAGCGTAGGGAGAGGGCACATATGGGGCTACGATTGAAGAAAGTTTCCAAGTCCGTTTTATGATCAGATAATGTGCATCAAGACTCTCTGCTTTCATAAGAAAAAAACTAATACTGTAATTGCGAATGCAATGAGCACTTACTATGAGACCTAGCAGATCACGTCTGTCTGTCTGTCTGTCTGTCTGTCTGTCTGTGTGTGTGTGTGTGTGTGTGTGTGTGTCTGTCTGTCCCGCTTACTGTATATGTGGACCTGGCCCTTTTGTGCCCATATATGGAGCTGAGTGATTTGTGAGTCATGGTGACATGAGTGTGATGGCGTGGTCCTGCTTTGGGGACTCCTTATATGGTTATGGCTGAGTCATGGTGACATGAGTGTGATGGCGTCTTTTGTGACCATATATGGAGCTGGCGTGGTCCAAGCACTAACTATGACACCCTGCAGATCATGTCTGTAATTTATTCTAATTGTTATTGCAATTTACGATCTGCGTTCGCCTTCCGCGTTCGCGCGTCTTACTCGTAATAATAAAAATCACACCCCTGTGAAGTGAGCAGTGCAATGTTGTGAAGTGAGCAGTGCAACATTGCACTGCTCACTTCACTGGGGTGTGATTTCTATTATTATTACAGTATTAGTATTTTTCTTATGAAAGCAGAGAGTATTCTGTTTCATACGGTATATAGTATGTACATGTCGCTATAGGCCTTATTTTGTGAATATTTAGTTGTTAGGTCCATGCTCTCTAAAATTATCTTTTTCAGAGAACTTTAGAGATGGCATGGGCCTGAATAACTATTATTCACAAAATAAGGCCTATAGCGACATGTACATACTATATACCGTATGAAACAGTCGACTCTCTGCTTTCATAAGAAAAATACTAATACTGTAATAATAATAAAAATCACACCCCTGTGAAGTGAGCAGTGCAATTGCACTGCTCACTTCACAGGGGTGTGATTTTTCTGGGTGGTATTTTTCTTATGAAAGCAGAGAGTCTACTGTTTCATACGGTATATAGTATGTACATGTCGCTATAGGCCTTATTTTGTGAATAATAGTTCTTCGGGTCCATGCCTTCTCACCCGGTCATTCATAGGGTGAAGTGTCCCTCAAAGTAAATGCCCTTAGTAACCACTGTCATTAATAGGGTGAACTGTCCCTTAAAGTAAATGCCCTTAGTTACCACTCATTCACCGTGTGATTCCTGTGTCCTCTGAATGGCATGGCTTCAATCAACTCAGCTGGTCCTAGGCTGGGGAGATGGAGGTGGAATTTCTTTCTGCATCGTCATTGCACACCCAGTTACACTGACTTCAAGGGTCCTTTTGGTTCCATTTGGCACACTTAAAGATTTACACATCTCTAAGGGTCCGCCTGGTTCCATTCGTACACTTGAGAGTCGTACATCCGTAAGGGTCCACTTGGTTCCATTTTGTTTGTCTGTTCCATGAATTAAGTCGTTTCATGTCGTATTCAAAATGGAACAGTGTGGGGGAAATACGCTGCAGCGAGATGTTGAACATCATTCACAAGCCTCCACTCTCGATTGATTCATTTCCATCTCTCAGTGGATGCGAATCTCTGCAACAGCAAGACTTTAAACGGCAAAAGCACACAAATGGCAACATATTCTCCCATTATTTATCCCAGTTTCAACTTTTTTGTGATGGTGGAATGTGCGCGTCCGTTGCACTAGTCTGCGATTGCTTGTGTCAGTCGGAGAGGTTCTGTTACCCAGCCACATGCATCTGGTGGTTTTAGAACTGTGTTTAAAGGGACACTTCACCCTTTTTGCAAAAAAATATATGTTAATGACGTTTAGAAGCTTTAGAACACTTTCCTGGGGGTCTTTATGTGTGTAATATGTGGTTTTAGATATTTTAGATTGTAGCAGTGAGCCTGTTGTCTCTGATGTCATGGACACTGGGCTCACTTCCTTCCTGGACTACATTACATGTTGTCTCAGTAAGACAGCTCTCCCCCCTATCCACAAGGAGGAGCAGTGAACCAAAGAATTATGGGAATTGTAGTCCAGGAAGGTAGTGAGACCAGTGTCCATGACATCAGAGACAACAGGCTCACTGCTACAATCTAAAATATCTAAAACCACATATTACACACATAAATACCCCCAGGAAAGTGATCTAAAGCTTCTAAACGTCATTAACATATATTTTTTTGCAAAAAGGGTGAAGTGTCCCTTTAATGTGTTTAATTCAGTGATTCCCCCAGGGGTCCTTGAGGGAGTTCCAGAGGGTCCCCAGCTAAATGATAGTTTGGAACCAAATGGACCCTTATGGGTCTGTAACTTTGAGACTGGACAAATGGAACCAAATGGACTCATTAGGGTCCATTTGGTTACATTTGTACACTCTCAGAGTTAAATTAACATTTATTTTATATAATAATAATTTATATATTCTATATAAATTGGGGTCCCAGAGATAGAAATGCCATTAAATGGGGGTCCGTAGCCTAATTCATGTCAAACTGGGGGTCCTTGAAATTAAACGGGTTGAGAATCACAGCTAGAGCTGTACAAATCTTCTCTTTTGGGGGTCCCTGGCATTTCTCATAATTATAATTATCCCGATGAAGAGCCCTCCTCAGTTTGTGTCTCTTGATTTTGATCTGAGGCACTGAACGCACAGCCGCCGAAGGGCGTTCAAAACCTTAAGTGCTTTAATTACACTTCCCCTTGGCCTACTCGCCTTTTCAGCCCCGGTAATGCGCGGCCAATTATTATCGCCATCGAAGAAGGGGAATTGGAGGTTAATTTAGAGATTTGCGTTCGTTGGACGTGTGTCATTATTAGCTGCGTGTACGAGCCTGACTAACAGCTGGAGTGGGTGAATGAAAACCCCTAAGCCATGACTGCATTAGCGCTCCTTATTGCAGGGGTTCCCAAAGTGGGGTCCGGGGACCCCCAGGGGTCCTTGAAGGAGTTTAGCTGGGGGTCCCCAGCTAAATTATATTTTGGAACCAAATGGACCCTTATGGGTCTGTAACTCTGAGATTGTACAAATGTATGCAATGTGTAATGCATTTGTACACTCTCAGAGTTAAATTAACATTGATTTCACAATATAAATTGTGATCTCCGAGATCTCTGCCATTAAATGGGGTCTTGTAGACTAATGTCAAACTGGGTGTCCTTGAAATGAAACGGGTTGAGAATCATTGCTACAGCCGTAAAAATCTTCTCTTATGGGGGTACCTGGTATATATGGGGGCCCACGGGCCAATTAGTGTCAATTTGGGGGTCCTTGACATGAAAAAGTTTGGGAACCACTGGCCTTTTGAATGCCAATTTCCTTTCCTTTTTAAGAAATAATAATATTTATTTTATTTAGATTTTCATTTGGATAGGTATGTCAAGTAAGGGATAATATCTGGCTAGGTGGTCATAGAGCACCGAAGTCCTGACGTAACTCGCTCATCCCTTCGATTTCCCTGGTTCGCGGAAGTAATTTCTCTATGGAGAATAACATGGGGTGATCTTAATATCGTCTACTATAAGCGTTGTGGTCCAAAAATAAACAAGCTGTCTCTGCGTTATTGTCAGGGAGGTGTCTCTGTATCGTTTGCAACAGTCAGTCACTCATATATGATATTTTTCTGCTGCTTCTAGCGAAAATGTAACTAATTCAGTAGCAGTAACATTAGCGTTTTCTCAGTTGATTCTTCATATCCATATGAGTGAAGCGGCCGGGATGACATGTTTATTTTTCAAACACAGTTCTTATATGAAGCGATCTAAAATCCCCCCTATGGGGATTACAATGCAACTAAAAAAATACATGAACCTGGGGACTGACGCCCTGTACTGAAAGTGACGTCAGACTTCGGTGCTCTATTGTCGGGAGATACTTCACCGACAGGGAGTTTAACCACAGAGGCAAAGCCGAGGTGGTTAAACTAAGACTAAATATTTTGACAATTTCGTCAACAAATAAAAACTAGACTAAAATGTTAGAAAGGGGACAAGAGATCCATCATCCAGTAAGCCATTTAACTCATGGTTGCATTCATTATGATGGCATCAAGGCCCTCTAAAATACATTTTAGTCAACTAAATCAACTGTAGATTTAGTCGACTAAAACTAGACTAACACTAAAACACTGCTGAATTCAGACACTGCCCGGGGTTCACGTGGTGGGTAGTTGCCGATTATGATAAAGATGTAAATTCATATTTTCTCTCTCTGGGTTTTTTTGTTGTTGTGCAGGGTTGCATGCACTGAGGCGAGCTCTGGGCACTGACCTCCACCAGCAGCCCAATGACGCAGAGCTCAGGGGACGAGTAAGAGTCACCCTGCGGGACCTGGAGTGGGCCATGTCTGTGGTCAAGCCCAGTGCCATGAGGGAGGTGGCCATCGACGTCCCCAAGGTGAGAGACCAGATCTAAACTGTTCTTTTGAGGGACAGAAGTATCGCTTGTGCGGGACAAGTGGGATGGTGGGGACCCCGTTCCCCCTATCCCACTCGTCCTGCACAAGCGATACTGGGGTACGGGGTTAGCAACTTATTACTCGTGTTGCTATTATGCTGTGATGTCATATTCGACCATAGGCCTAATATTGGCTATCATTTATAAACTCCCCTGGCGTCTCACATTTTGTTTTAAAATCATGCTAGTTTTGGTCATGTGTGGTATGGCCGACCTGGTGCTGTAGCCTAGGCCTTTTGTCTTTTTAGGTAAGGTAATTTTATTTATAAAGAACCTTTCAAAACAATTGTTACAAGGTGCTGTACAATAATATAATAGAATAAAACAAGAACACAGTAAAAAATTAAGCAGCAATAAAATAAGAAACAAGCAACAAAAACAGTACATAGAAATAGATACAAACAGAACAACAGTACATATAAATCACCAGAACATTTTAGGCTTCATGGGGATAAGTTCATGCTATTTTAACAGGCCCATGAACAAATCTTGCAGGAAAAGAGACAACGAGAGAGCTTTACATCTGAAGGCTGACTATTTGAACACTGATGTCTGCCAGTCACAATGTGGGACAGGCAGCCTTGTCTTGAAACGAGAAAATCTTGTGAATAGCTACTGTACCCCACTGTGCCAAAACGAGATTAGGAGAAATATATATACCGGTATATATATATATATTAATTTTTTTGCTCAATCCCATTCAATCACGGATGTTTTGGACCTTATAAAACCTGAATCCAAGCTAAGCTAATGTTGCTACCACCGCAGGTTGCTAATATTGTATCCATAGGAGACCATAACAGCTATGGATAGCTACAACACTTACTGGTTAGTCACAAGGAAGCTTACAGAAGGAAGTGTCATGGTCACGTGACCGGACGCCGGGGCTGCGCCATGACACTCTTCGGTGGCAAAACGTGCACCGGAAGTGCGATGAATACATGGCAGTGGATGGGAGCCCGCTGGACATATTGTACGAACGATTGCGACCTTTGTTATATAATTGGTCCGGGAATATAAAAGAAGACATATCACAGGTTATTTTCTGAGTGGGTGTTTTGCGACTTGCGAACTATTTAATTTTATTGAGGTATCTAAAGAGCACAGAGTAAGTTTCTGGGCTGCTTGGGCTTAGCCTGACTCTGCCAGAAGGTGGCAGTATTGAGTTCACAAGTTCACAATCCTTTCTTAAAAAGCCCAAATAATAGCCCATATTGGTTTTAATCCATTAACATTACAATCTAAATAACATGTTAAAAAATGTTGAAAATAGAGTGGTGTCAGTGGTGTTTGACGAAATACTTTAAAAATAAAATCCCACTCAAGTAAAAGTTGCCTAGCAGTGCAAGTTCAAGGGTTGTGTTCAGACTACAGCAAAATATACTTACAATACCAAAGTGAAAATATTCACATAAAAAGTGGTTAAGTTTTAGAATAATATGCAAATTAACTGCCTATTTGCATGTTAAATGTAGAGGTAATATAAAATGATTAAAGTGTCAAGTCCCTCAAAATACTATGCATACAGTACTTGAATACATTTGCTTAGTTGCCACTGCAGGAGTGCAGGTCAGTCCTTTAATTTCATATTTATGCATTTAATTTACAAATATTTCCATAACAATTCAATTCAAAGGAGAAATAACATTATTCAACTCCTACAGTACTGAAAATGGATTAGCTGGCAGACAGCTCACAATCAGTGACTGTCAATCAGTCTATCAACTGTTGAGCAGTGAGAAACGTACACTCTGATGTTTGGATATACAATTATGTAGTGTGTACATAGAAAAACAAGACATTTTACAATGGTCTCAATTATTCAGAGATAGTATTTTCACACCGTGTCAAGTACTGCGCCGAATTCAAATACTACTACTACTGTTGCATAACAACAGCTTTAACTGTTTATAGTAGCCTGTAAGCATGCACACTTGCAGCAGTAGGCTATGGCTCCAGTAGAGAGTAGGCTACTGCTGCTGTGTGGTGTTCTGACTGCAATAATAACACCTCCTCCTCCATCAAAGAACACGGATCCATTCGTCCAAAATAAACTTTTTAGTTTTGCTAGTGTGCAGTAAAGATGTTTGTCTGACTATTTTAAGTCTACTTTTGTGTTTGTGTGTCTAAAACGCTCATACACTATTTAACAATAGGCTTAGGCTATGCAGCTGTTCCAGCTTGCCACCCACTGTGACGAATCTGGGCTTGAATTGCATGGTAGAGAAAATGACCTTGTCTTTTCCTCTGAATCTTCCTTGGTTAGTCAGAGGGCTGCTCTTCTTCTTTGTTTTTTCACGGATTTCTCTGGCACTGGCGCCACATTTTCCCTAGAGGGCTCAGCTTGTAATGTGTTCAAAAGGGACAACCAGAAGTTCACGGACTGCATTGGAGTCTATGGGCTCGCGCGAGTACATGAACCACGTGACCAGGCTGTTTTCCCTCAATGTCGTAAATCTGTCTTACTCTATGGCTCTGGGCTTGCCATGTTGAAAGTCGATAGACTCCTTGGTAGAAGAGCATAGAAAGACTGCGGTACAGCTGTACAGCAGTCTTGTTGTTGACTAGGGTCGAGGAGGACGCACAAAGCCACGGTCTGCATGTACCCACGGTTATACCTTTGCTCAAAACCAGAGTAATCTAGTAGAGTGGCGACAATATAGTTGGTCTTACTTTTAGTCGTCATAGCTTAGTTTTCATGTCGTAGTCCATTTGGTTTTCGTCAGTGAAAAAAAGTCAACAGACATATTTCGTCATAGTTTTAGTCGACAAAATCAACACTGGTGCGTGCATGTTTGCATGCGTGTGTGCGCGTGCATGCGTGCGTGTGTGCGTGCGAAGAGTGGGATGGACATGACTCGGCAGCAACTTCACCCTCTGTCCGACTCCTCTGTCTCTTGAGAAGGGATGAATTACTCTACTCTGAATGGGTGTGTGTGTATGTATGTGTGTTTGTGTGTGTGTGTGTGTGTGTGTGTGTGTGTGTGTGGTGTGTGTGCGTATGCATGCGTGCGTGCGTGCGTGCACGGAGGGGGGGGGGGGTGTCATCGGAAGGAATGAAGGGAGGGAGAGAAGGAGTGGGAAGGAGGGATGAGAGAGGACAGGCGGCTGGGGAGCCTGTGTGTGTGTGTGTGTGTGTGTGTGTGTGTGGGGAGCTGGGGAGCCTGCAGGATGTTTTGGAGTGTGCATGTGCGAGACATAACGCACAGGAAGAGGCCTAACATCATCCTCCAGAGGTAATTGAAAGCAGATCGTCTCGCTGTCGGTTCCTGCCAGTAACGAGGATGAGGGGAAAAAAACTGAGGGGAGGGGAGGGGGAGACGGAGAGAGAGAGAGAGAGAGAGAGAGAGAGAGAGAGAGAGAGAGACACCACCCTCCCACCCATCTCCTCACTCCTCTACAAGCGCTTTGAGCTCGTCCAGAAACATTCAGTCCTTTGCGGCTGGTTCTTGGAACGAGAGAGAGAGAGAGAGGGGGGGAGGGTGTGGGGGGGAGAGAGAGGGAGGTAGGAGAGAGAGGAGAGTGGGTTTTGAGTACCCCACTAACATTGCTCAGCTGACGGGCCAATACAGTACAACACAACACAACATAGTACGGTACGGTACAACACAGCACAGTATGACACAGCAAATCAAAACAGTGCTGGGCAGTACAGCATAGCAAAGTATAATGCATCACACCATAGTTTAACAGTAAAACACAACCAAATCCAACACAGCACAGCACTTTCTTGGACTTGAACTTGATTATATCCACATGAGTGCAAACATTTGTTTCTAACCCTATTTTATTTTTATCTTTTGCCAGGTGCAACCTGGCTATACTGTCGACGTTGAGACTAGTGAGGACCAGAGTAAGCCAGTAAGAGAGTGGCGACACTAGCGTTGACTCCCATTGTAACAACGGAATGCGGAAGTGCTCATTATATCTCAATGGGATAGTTCCAATGTTTGGAACTATAGCCCATAGCACCCAGGCGAGATCAAAGCGTGTCACCACTCTCTTACTACATTACTCTTGTGAGGACCTAGTGGACACTTTTTCATGATTGGCTGCATCTAGCGCCTCTCTAAGCTAATGGGAGATAAAATCCCATAGTCTGAAGTTCTCTGAACACTGCGACGTGAAGCCGTATCCTCTAAGCCAATGGGAGATATATCTTTGCTGCACCTGGCAGTTATGACGCGAGTCATCCTAGTTTTTAATTATTTTTATTATAAGAGTATGAATATAAATATCTACAGATATTTATGTGCATTTCCTTTTGAATTAAATCATGTTGTTTCTAAATTATGCTTGTTTTAAAGACACGCACACTATTGTTTGTTCTCAGTCAGTCGGCTCCTCCGTTCCAATGGTTCTTTTTTTTCTCTCTTAATTTCCTCCCCCTTTGCTGTGTGTGAGTGTTCATCTCTCACCACCACATGGCCTGGCTTTAATATCCAGATCTGGCAGCTGTAAGCAAACCAGTTCCTCTTCTTAAACTTCCTACTCACCCCACCTCCCCCCCATATCTCTCTCTCTCTCTCTCTCTCTCTCTCTCTCTCTCTCTCTCTCATCTGAGAAGAAGTTCCCCTTCTCCTCATCAAAGAGCAGAGCCTGAGCGGCCACCTTGTAAAGTTCAAGAAAACAACAGTAAAACATAATAACTGGGTCCTACCAAAAGAAAAGAGGGGGATGGAGGGAGGGAGGGAGGGACTGGCAGAAGAATATAGGAAGTAGAAAAAAAGAGACGGCACACACACAAGCAGAGAGGTGTGAGTCAAAACAGAGCCCTCTAATTCAGCACCCGCCTTATTCGCGGCGGCAGCGAAAAAAAGCACACCACCTTCCAATTAATACAGCTGTGTCCTTTTGTTCCTCTTTATTATTGTTATACAATCACATGTCTCTGTTTGGTCTGTTACAAGTCAAGGCGTAACAAAACGCAGGCCAAAGACCAAGTTGGGCCAGGAGTTGTGGGGGGTAACGTAAAATATGGATATTTCAGTATTTGAATAGATTATTAGACAGATTAAACAATAGATATGGCTAGTTTTAAGAGAGCGGATCTCTTGTTGCATGCACTAGAGTTCTCAAACTCTGCCAGAAGAGTCCTGACCCGACCCCACGTTTGTGGGCCGGGCCTAAAATGTACATGCTAATTACTTGGGCCGGGCCTTGGGCCTGATCAGTTACAGTTAGTGTCCAGTTAGGGTCGGGCTTTCATTTTCAGGCCCGTTGAGAACTCTATACTATATTATTATATATGCACATCTGCCTTCCTGATGGAGATGGGATGCAGTGCCTGCCTGGGTGAACGCTGTTATGATGGAATGCCGTTACCGGTTGCTGTTTGATTATTATCGTGACCAGACAGTCCTACAAAAAGCCCTCGTAGTGCCATGACCTAAACCCGACAGGAAGTCAGAGACTCACCCGCCTACATTGTGCTCCTCCACCACTGAAACTAAAGTTCAAATGCATGTTTGACACACTTTGTCACTTTGCGCAATACACGACAAATAATGAAACCTTTCCGGGTCCATTTTGACCCTTTCACAGTTAGATGAACACTCCAGATTTCATGGTGTACTGCATACATGGGCAACTTCACTTAATGCAGCCCGCAGGTTAATATCAGACTACTGATATATTATTGCTTTCAGCTGTTACAATTGCAAACATGACTGCTTTTATTACTTCAGCTTATATCAGTATTTAGTTCATAAAGTCAACATAACTACAACTAAATGCATTTGGAATAAATAAAATGTTAGTTTTCAGGATTCCAATAAAAAAATAGCAAAAATAGCTGATCTACAAGCTCAAAACGTGTCACACTACGACGTGTTTTGAGATCGGCTATTTTTGCTACGACAGTAATATGCAATGTGGCCCTCTGGAGTGAGTGTGGCAATATAGTGTTCTCTCCATCGTCAAAGTTGCCCAACTTATCCTTTTTATCGAATAATTGTCTCCAGGCATGGAGAGAGAGTATGTTTTGCACTCTGTCCGTCCGTCCTTGTGTCCGTCCGTCTGTGAACAGCAAGTATTTTTGCCACTCAGTAGGCGTTCCTTCATAACTTCCGAGTTTGATGATGATGTCACGCACATACCCTCTATTCTGTATTTAAGTCCGTCATTTTGGGTCTTAATGCTTCCAACTATAAGTGTCCATGACAAAGAAAATATATGATATGGAGACAATAAAGACTATTATTATCATTATTATTGAAGGTGGTAACAGTCCATTTGCTCAGTACAATATTTCAAGGGCATTTAGTTGACACAATGAAATAAAATAGTGATAGTATTCAGTGTGGGGCAGACAGCCTGTCACAGCCAGATTTGGGAGACCAGTAGCTTTGTTGTTGCAAGGAAAGCGGTAAAATGTGACTTTCGTGGTTGTTTTCGTCTTAGATTTAGTCCGACTGAGGGACACAGTATACGTCACGGGGCGCTCACGTCACGGCTAAAATACTGAATTGCCATCAATGGCGTAAGAATAAATGGCACCCTTTTCACATTGGCCTATTATAGCACCACCAGGAGGCCACAACCTGACCTGGCCTGGTGGAGACCTGTGCCCTGAGGGGCACTTTTTCTAGTTTCTCTCTCTCTTTCTCTCTCTCTTCCTCTTTTCCTTGAATGCTGGTTCTCCTCTCCACCTGTCTCCTTTACTGGTTTGCCTATCATTGTCTGTTTTACCATTATCTCTCTATCTCTATTTTTTTCCTTTGGTTGTCATTTACCCGCACTGCTTTTCATCAGGCTTCTTATCTCTCCAACAGCACCCCCCCCCCCTCTCTCTTTCTCTCTTCTCCATTCACTCTTTTTTTCTCTCTTCCCCTTTGGACCCCTACCTCTCCCTCCCCTCCTCTCTCTCTCTCTCTCTCTCTCTCTCTCCGTGTCTCCGTGCTGTCCATAAATTGTTCAGCGTGTGGTATTTACAGTATGTGGCCGGACGCCAGGTTTCCATTAGGTCCTCCGTTCCCCGGAGACGGCGCCGGTGGCCTGGGATGTGTTGCATCGGGGAGGGTGGGGGGGGGGGGGGTGGGGGGGGGGAGGAGAGAGAGAGGAGAGAGAGAGAGAGAGAGAGAGAGAGAGAGGAGAGAGAGAGAGGAGAGGAGGAGAGAGAGAGAGAGAGAGAGAGAGAGAGAGAGAGGAGAGAGAGAGGAGAGAGAGAAGAGCAGACATGGGGGGGAGAGCAGCGTTGCCATGTCTGCTTATTATAAGCCATGTTGGGCATGTTGTTATTCAGTTTTTTTTCTGTAAGTTCACTTGTAAACATTTTTCTTACTATAGTTGTGTGTTACTGCTTGCTTATAAATGGTGTATTCATTATTGTTTAGCAAGGTGGTTCTCAAACAGTTTCATGTCGAATACCGTACAATTATTATACATTTCTGAACAGGGCACTCAGGGGACCAATCCCCCCCCCCCCCCCCCACACACACACACACACACACACACACACACACACACACACACACACACACACACACAAACACCAGATATGCATTGTTAAATGTTTAAACATCTATCTATCTATCTATCTATCTATCTGATCTACAAGCCTCACAAAACCTTTGCATTGCGACGCTTTGTGAGCTTGCAGATCTGCTATTTTCAAATGGCCGGTCTATAGGTTTAAAGTGGGCCTATTTGTTGCTTCTTTTTGGGCTCGTCTCCATAGATCCATGGTTGCTTATTTCTCTCTGAAAATGTGGCAACACCGGGGAATTCAAAATGTTCTTGAGTAAAGGTAGAACAGTCTTGGCATCAAAGTGTACTTAAAGTATCAAAAGTAAAAGTAGGCTACTCATTATGCAGAATTTCAAGTTTTCAAACGTATAAGAAATCTTTAGAAAATAGCCAAAATGTGTAATAGGGCTGAAGTGGTCAATGTAGCCTATGTTTTTGTAATAATAATCAAAATCTACAAAATAATAGTAACACATGCAGTGGAGCAAAAGTACATTATTGGAATCCGAGATGTACTGGAGTAGAAGTAAACATATTGGAAATGGGACATACTCAAGACAAAGCAAAGTACAAATACAAATAAAAGTACAGTACTTAAGTAAATGTAATTACGGTAGTTGCTTTCCACCAGGTTGTTGAGTGCTTTGTAGATGAGCAGAATGTTGCAGTGAATTTTGTAGTGAATTGTATGACTACTGGTTTCAGTCATTTGGATTCCATAGAAGCCTTCTGTGATAGCATGCTGTGCAACCGGAAATATCAGATCTACAATCTTTTAGTTTAGAGGCATCTTCCAGAAACATGAATGGTCTCAGAAATGTCATGATTTCTTCAGCTCGTTGGCTAAAACATCAATAATTACATCAATACAGTCTTGAAATTAAAATGTAGCTTCATGCCATTAACATATGGTTTTGTTTTGTTTCACGCCTCCACCACCAAACCAAACCAGGTGCGCTGGTCCGACGTGGGCGCATGGAGGAGGGTGAAGCTCAAACTGAGGCAGGCTGTGGAGTGGCCCCTGAGGCACCCCGAGGCCTTCGCCCGCATGGGCATCCAGCCCCCGAGGGGGATCCTGCTCTACGGGCCCCCCGGCTGCTCCAAAACCATGATCGCCAAGGCCCTGGCCAACGAGAGCGGCCTCAACTTCCTGGCCGTCAAGGTGAGATGGAACCTAGCCCCTAACCCTATAGCAAACATTAAATATGCATAATGTCATAGTTAAAAGTATTGTGTTGCTGTATTAACTAAGTTTGCCTGGGACCTCCTGGGCCCCTCACAAAGACCCCTGCCAGATACACTACTTTTAGACAAATATTAGGATCTTAGCTTGCTTATGATTCTTGATGACTGTTTCTATATTTTTATGTATTACCATATATTGTTCCTGCTTACTGTAAGTCACTCTGGATTAATAGCATCTGCTAAATGCCTAAATTGTAAATTTAACAACATATTTTATTTAGAAACGTATCAAGTATGGATATATTTGCAGTCAATTGGCCCACGGCCCTGTCAACCCTCTCTCTCTGCATTGGGTTTGGATATATTTTGCAGTCAATTGGCCCACGGCCCTATCAACCCTCTCTCTGCATTGGGTTTGGATATATTTTGCAGTCAATTGGCCCACGGCCCTATCAACCCTCTCTCTGCATTGGGTTTGGATATATTTTGCAGTCAATTGGCCCACGGCCCTATCAACCCTCTCTCTGCATTGGGTTTGGATATATTTTGCAGTCCATTGGCCCACGGCCCTATCAACCCTCTCTCTGCATTGGGTTTGGATATATTTTGCAGTCCATTGGTCCACGGCCCTGTCAACCCTCTCTCTGCATTTCATTCACTTCAGACCCCTGAAGGACTCTGTCGTCTGACCTTTGACCCCGTGTTTGTCCTCTCTCATTCATCGCCCCATTCTCTCTGTCTCCACCCCTCCACTCTCCCCAAACCTCCCATTGTCACCCCCCCCCCCCCCCCACCACACCCCAGCCTCCCTCCCGCCCGCCCGCCTGCCCGTCAGGCCCTCGTTGATGGAGGTTGATTGATCAGCTGGGCGATTTGTTGATTGGTTGGATATTTAGGCCACTGTTGCCGTGTTGCGATTGTCAGGATGTGACAGCAATTCTCAGCCAGTGTCATTTAAGCTGTGGGTCAAATGAGGATGTTTTCTTTGTTTGAAACACGCACGCACGTACACATGCACGCACACAGCATGCACACACACACATGCACACACGTGCGCACGCACGCACAATGCAACAGGGAGTTGGTTAACTTGTTTTTGTATGGCTTTTTTCTTCCCATTCTTAGTACTGGATTATTTCAATTCTGTTTGGATGGAACGGAGTAATTCTATATTGACGTATTGATACTTTTTGCTTAAGTAGATCAATTGAGTACTTTTTTCTTTTCTTCTTTTCCACTACTGGTTGTTTGGCAGACAGAGGGCTGCGGCAGAGTAGTATCAGGTTTTTCCAGTGCGGTGGTGTGCTCTGACAGAGATATGTTATCCACATTTAAATGTGGACTCTTTAAGGCTCAGCCACTTCCTCTGCGTGAAAAGCCCTATTATCAGTCTGTCAATGTCAGCTTCCTTCCCCTGCAACCACACGCATGCGCACGCGCACACACACACACACACACACACACACACACACACACACACACACACACACACACACACACAGCTTAGTCCATGAGCTTTGAAAGCACCGTGTTTTTGCCCCATGGCTCTGTCCCAGAAAGAGAACCTGGAACCATAATGTGTCAGTCAGTCAGTCTCCACACTTATCTGAGGAGACAGAAGACTTGTGAGTGAAGAGTCGACTCTCCCACACAAAACGCACGTACAGTACACACACACACACACACACACACACACACACACACACACACACACACACACACACGAACACGCACACACACATAATCGCACACACACCCTGCCAACTCAGAGGTGTTGAAAGGGTGGATCGCAGAGCCAGGAAGTACTACTGATGGCTGAGTGGATGTTTATCTGCCTCGGAGGGGGGGGTGGGAAGAGAGAGAGAGAGAGAGAGAGATAAAAGATAAAGACAGCCGTTTGCTTGAGCAAGGCACTAGCCCAGTGGTTCTCAAACAGTACTGTAACATTACTGTATGTACTATACTGTGCTCGTACTGTACTGTACCCAGCCCCATGTCACAGAAATTAAGAATTGCAATTCCCTACATACGCGCCTAGAAAACACCAACATCCGTACATATCACTGCTGTTTTCACCGCGACCGAGGCGTGGCTTTCACTAGTACGGAAGTGCTATTTCAGCTTGGCTGGGGTGGACTGGGTGAGTTGGGGTTTGACATTGTTTAGCCTACTATTCTGTCCATATCGGGTTATAACTCGGACGGGGCTGAGTCGGCTCTACCGAACTTCGCAGCGCTTGACACGGCAACTCATGGCCCTTTAGGGCCGCTAGGCGGTGTCTCCCATCGCTCAAGCACACACTCACTGTAACCATAGCATAGGCTAACATTAGCTTTAGTGCACACTGTTTACCTTTCGCCTGAAACGTTTACAGTCACACAGTCACACATGACATGAGAATATATAATAATTGTTATTTAGATTTTTTGTTATCTTTCCTGTATATAAAATTGAAGAGATTAATTTTGATAATGAGTAGTTTAAGTTGAAGCACAGAAGTCGGCGACTAATTATTTAATTAGAGAGGGGTGGGAGTACATGCGTTTTTACTTCTCACTCCTTTTCGGATATGCTTAGAGTTTTTTTTGTCTTTTTATTTGTTTCGTATTTTCTTATATATCTTTTTTTTTTAATTGTTCCTCCTTGTAATTAGGAAATGCAAAGAATTTTTTCTGTTTTTATTTATTTCCATTGGCATATTCGAAATAAACATGACAAACAAACAAACAAACAAACATGGTAAGTTGGTAACACATCAATACAGCATAGAATTGTGGACGAAAACGTAATGAAATGTGGCTCAAATGCAGAATAAATAGTGGGCCCTGGTATCAAAAAGGTTCAAGACCACTGCTTTAAGGCGTTGCCTGCTTAAAACCACGAGCGTAGCATCTCTGTCAGGTCTTATTTAAGATTGTGTCGTCATGACAATGAATCACAGCCATCTGATGATAATGCTGTTCATGTGGTCGTTTGGCATTACTCCTCCCAGCAGATGTCTTGAACAAGATGTCCCAACCATATGTTTTCTGCAGCATTTCCCCTCCGTTTATTTCACAATCCCACATTTTTATTTAAAAAAATATATATATATATTTATTTCCCCGGGAAGAATAACTCTATCGTTGCTGTCGGGCAGAAACCTCTTATCTCCATATTTAAAAAAAATTGTGTTGTAAATTAACGCCATGTACATTTTTTTTCTTCAGGGCCCAGAGTTATTGAGCAAGTACGTGGGAGAGTCTGAGCGAGCTGTGAGAGAGGTAAGTTCACAGTATGTTTTATAATCGGTTATGATCCAGTCTGATGAAAACGAGGGCATAACCTCTTATAGTCTCGTCCTGTCCAGACCGTGATATTGGAGATGTACTGAGATGTAGTGGCGTAAAGGTACTGGAAATTGGAAATACTGGTTCCATTTGATTCCATTTGAACACTCTCAGACTCACAGACCTGTTTTTCAGGGCTATCTATGTATGTGTTTCTGGTCATATTATTTTCTGCTCATGTTGTATGTAAATCTGGTCTGACACGGACATGTTATGTATTGCGTCTGACTCTGGTCTGACACGGACATGTTTTGTCTCCCAGGTGTTTAGGAAAGCCAGAGCCGTGGCCCCCTCTATCATCTTCTTCGATGAAATCGACGCCCTCGCTGGTGAAAGAGGAAGGTCAGTGAGTTGCCTTTTTTTCTCCTAAAACGAGTGATCCAACATCGGTGCCCTTTTGAGAAGAAAGAACCCCCAACATCCCACTTCACGTTTTAGATAAGTCTCTGTGTAGAGACTGTTGCCTCCGTCATGCAGTCTGGAGCAACTGAAGCTCTGATCATGAGCAAACGATAAAGCGGAAGTGGAGCCTCCCCCCCCATTTCCGTTTCGTCTTTGCAGTCGCACAAATTTATCCTAATATAAATAGAAATCATCTAAGCATATATAGCTTGCTGCTTAATAGAAATGGATATTAAAAAGTTCAATGTAAAGATATTTTAAAATATGTTTTTGTGAACAGAAATGCCAGTTTCCTTGCTGATTTCGGGAGGTGTAGTTCCAGACTAGCATTTGGAAATGATAGAATTCAATATTCTTCCACAATACATAATCTCTGGCTACGTGAGACTGTTAAAATAAATAAATAAATAATACATTACTGAATTCATTATATATCAGCGATTCAGATTCCATTCCATTCCATTCTCTTGCATTGTAGAAAATTCCCTTATAGCTACCTCCATTTGCCTTATTTTGTGCAGGCCCTTTCAGCCATCTACTCATTCCTTTAGGACCCAGTTTATATTTGGTTCAGGCTTCTGCATGGGCACTCTGTTTCAGGACCCCAGTATCAAAGCTGTGTCACTGTCTACTGGGCAGGTCACATGCAATAGCTCTACAGACTGACAGGAGGACCAGAATGTGTTCTTGAGGAAATAGCATACAACATAAATCAACCCTGTCTGTTTGTACATCTACCAACAATTAAAATCTATAATGCCACAGTCCCTGTCACCCTCATCCTTTAGTCCATGCTCCCTGACCGGAGCCCTGTGGTGGGCATATAGCATCATAACCCCCTAAGCAAAACAAGCCTACAGCATCCATCAAGGCTACTATTTATTTACATGGTCCTTCGAGCCCGGATGCTACACCTACCACAGCAAGATGGCAGAAGATGGTGACTCCAAAATGATACGCCAAATACCATCCCACCTACTACAGTACCAGGTAGACCTTCCCCACTACCAGCTGCCAAGCACCTCACAGCCGGTCTACCAGCTGCCAAGCACCTCACAGCCGGTCTACCAGCACCACCAGCTGCCAAGCACCCCACAGCCGGCCTACCAGCACCACCAGATGCCAAGCACCCCACAGCCGGCCTACCAGCACCAGACGACAGGGAAGCAGAGGCAGTCACCCTGAAGAGCTCCCCAAGAGACTGCTTCCCAGAGGAGGTCAGAGCCCTTACAGATGGAACACCAGTACAACCCAGGAGCCGTCTCGACACTCTTGCACCCAAGCTTAATCAGACTAATGGACAATCTGTTTCCGGAGATGTCTTGCTCACTGCCCTAGTGGAGGTCGAGAGCATTATGAACCCCTTAAGGTACGCCTCATCAGATGTTGCCGACACAGACCCTGTGATACCCAATATGCTGCTCATGGGGCGGCGAGATGCTTCCTCGCCTCAGCATACTCCAGACTACGGCTATTATGAAGAGGATGGAGACAGCTAGAGGACCGCTAGGGAATTTTTTGTTTTACATATTAGCCCTACTAATATGGGGGCGGCTGTAGAAAATTCCCTTATAGCTACCTCCATTTGCCTTATTTTGTGCAGGCCCTTTCAGCCATCTACTCATTCCTTTAGGACCCAGTTTATATTTGGTTCAGGCTTCTGCATGGGCACTCTGTTTCAGGACCCCAGTATCAAAGCTGTGTCACTGTCTACTGGGCAGGTCACATGCAATAGCTCTACAGACTGACAGGAGGACCAGAATGTGTTCTTGAGGAAATAGCATTCTTGAGGAAATAGCAACAATTAAAATCTATAATGCCACAGTCCCTGTCACCCTCATCCTTGAGTCCATGCTCCCTGACCGGAGCCCTGTGGTGGGCATATAGCATCATAACCCCCTAAGCAAAACAAGCCTACAGCATCCATCAAGGCTACTATTTTTTACATGCATGGTGTACCTTAGTGGGTATTTCTGTAGTGGCGTTTGGGGAGAGGAGAGCAGGCTTAGTGTCCCATTGGCCATGGGGCTTGGTGTCCCATTGGCCGTGGGGCTTGGTGTCCCATTGGCTGTGGGGCTTAGTGTCCCATTGGCCATATAGGGCTAGTCTCCCATTGGCTTAGAGGCCAGCCAATCATGAAAATCTCACCGCTCTGCAAGCTGATAATTAAATAACTAGCGTGTTACTACTCTCGTTTTCAACGCTGGGGTCATTGTCTGTCAGAAATGAGTAATTCACATACTGGAATACTGGAATCAACTGAAATGTGTCTGTGGCCTGGGTCACTAGTCCCCCCTCACTCGCCCCTCTTGTTTTTCACAATGACTCACTTATTGTGAATGGACGGCACCACCGACATCACCCGAACGAAGGGAACTCCACTCTGCATGACTGCACTGTCAAAGCCCACTTTTCGTGTTCCCATGACGCCCAACAAGACTTTGGGACTTTTTTTCCCTTTTTTTGGTATGTGTGTGGGGGGGGGACGACGGGGGACGGGGGACGGGGACGGACGGACGGACGGACGGACGGACGCACAAAGTGCTTATGTTGTCCGGAGGACGTTCAATGGGATGGCACTGGGAACATCTGTGGCTTAAAAGGAGAGAGAGAGAGAGAGAGAGAGAGAGAGAGAGAGAGAGAGAGAGAGAGAGAGAGAGGGGGAGGGGGGTGGAGCGGACTCACAGATACCTCTTTGTGTGCATCCAGTCCATCAGTCCATGGCAGATGGAGGGAAGGCCTGGACCAGGGGTCACCAACATGTCCTTACATAGACAAATGTGTCCGTGGCAAAGACTAGGTCTTCGTGGCAAATTCTAGATTTTCTCTTTTACACACCATTATATTGTTCTTATTTTGATCATAACACCAACTTACTGAATGTCAAGTCTCCAGATATGGCAATTATTTATTATGAGACTATGGCATATTAGGAGATCATCTAGTACTAGTGGTTCTCAAATGAGTTAATGGCCGTTTGGTTCCATTTGAACACTCTCAGAGTTACAGAACTGTTATTCAGGGGTATCTATGTATGTGTTTCTGGTCATATTATTCTCCGCTCATTTTGTATGTCCGTGGCAAAGATGGAAGGATAAGGAAAACTTTATTGTCCATCAAATTTACATAAAATGGAAATTTGTCTTTGGCACACAGAAGCATTAAAATACTATATAAAATGCATTCACATAAACACAGCAATGTTTATGGAATGTTGACAGGAATGTCCACCACATGCCAGCATGACGATGAGCCCTGGCCTACGAATCTCATTGGCCCTCTGCAGATTTAGTCTGGCACCTCTGAGTTGTGATTGGATCTGGACCCTGACTGGTCCCTCACTATACTTCGGAGGGAGTGAACCCTCCGAAGTATAGTGAGAGACCAGTCAGTGGCCAGTTTGAGGGACCAGTCAGGGGCCAGTTTGAGGGACCAGTCAGGGTCCAGTATAGTGAGAGACCAGTCAGTGGCCAGTTTGAGGGACCAGTCAGGGTCCAGTATAGTGAGGGACCAGTCAGGGTCCAGTTTGAGGGACCAGTCAGGGTCCAGTATAGTGAGAGACCAGTCAGGGTCCAGTTTGAGAGACCAGTCAGGGTCCAGTTTGAGGGACCAGTCAGGGTCCAGTATATTGAGAGACCAGTCAGGGTCCAGTATAGTGAGAGACCAGTCAGGGGCCAGTATATTGAGAGACCAGTCAGGGGCCAGTATATTGAGAGACCAGTCAGGGGCCAGTATATTGAGAGACCAGTCAGGGTCCAGTATATTGAGAGACCAGTCAGGGGCCCGTTTGAGGGACCAGTCAGGGTCCAGTATGCAATTATTATGGGGCGGATTTATCACCAAGTACATTTTTGTTTTAATTTGCTTGGTGGAAATGTGCCATCCACACAGCGGTTCCAGACTAATATCTCTCAATGATAGGCTAATATCTACATTGCACAGAAAAGTGCTGCTAAACCGTTTTTCTACCAAACTCTTAGGATTTAGAACATTGGTTTAGAACAGTGATTCTCAGACGTTTGTGTTTGAAAGGCAGCGTTAAGCCTCAGTTATAAATGGTGAATGGTTCAGTTTATATAGCACCTATATCCAAGGCACTTTACAGAGATTGTGCATTACATTCACCCATTCACACACATTCATATGTGGCAGAGTAAACCATGCAAGGCACCAACCTGCACATCGGGAGCAATTAGGGGTTCAGAGTCTTGCTCAAGGACACTTCAACACTAACTCTGGGGGAGCCTGGGTTTGAACCGGGAACCTTGTGGTTCCCATCATCCGGTCACTCTACCCCTGACCCACTGACGCCCCAGTTGTACTTAGTTGCGGGCCCATTCCGTGCTCAGCAAATAGCAGATCTCTCTTAAAAGGAGAGAGAGAGAGAGAGAGAGAGAGAGAGAGAGAGAGAGAGAGAGAGAGAGAGAGAGAGAGAGGGGGAGGGGGGTGGAGCGGACTCACAGATACCTCTTTGTGTGCATCCAGTCCATCAGTCCATGGCAGATGGAGGGAAGGCCTGGACCAGGGGTCACCAACATGTCCTTACATAGACAAATGTGTCCGTGGCAAAGACTAGGTCTTCGTGGCAAATTCTAGATTTTCTCTTTTACACACCATTATATTGTTCTTATTTTGATCATAACACCAACTTACTGAATGTCAAGTCTCCAGATATGGCAATTATTTATTATGAGACTATGGCATATTAGGAGATCATCTAGTACTAGTGGTTCTCAAATGAGTTAATGGCCGTTTGGTTCCATTTGAACACTCTCAGAGTTACAGAACTGTTATTCAGGGGTATCTATGTATGTGTTTCTGGTCATATTATTCTCCGCTCATTTTGTATGTCCGTGGCAAAGATGGAAGGATAAGGAAAACTTTATTGTCCATCAAATTTACATAAAATGGAAATTTGTCTTTGGCACACAGATGCATTAAAATACTATATAAAATGCATTCACATAAACACAGCAATGTTTATGGAATGTTTTTTTTTGTTATCAAATGTTTTATTTTATTTAAGACAATAAATTACAATAAGATGTTAACACCATGAATGAATAAAGAAAACAAAACACCTGTAAAAACAACACATGACAGCAAAAGCAAGGAACACAAAAAAAACAAACAATCCCACCCACCCCTCCCCCCGGGACCAAAGATGCCACAAAAAGACAATGTCAGGACTCCTACCACTGTGCAATGGGAATGTTTATGGAATGTTGACAGGAATGTCCACCACATGCCAGCATGACGATGAGCCCTGGCCTACGAATCTCATTGGCCCTCTGCAGATTTAGTCTGGCACCTCTGAGTTGTGATTGGATCTGGACCCTGACTGGTCCCTCACTATACTTCGGAGGGAGTGAACCCTCCGAAGTATAGTGAGAGACCAGTCAGGGGCCAGTTTGAGGGACCAGTCAGGGTCCAGTTTGAGGGACCAGTCAGGGTCCAGTATAGTGAGAGACCAGTCAGGGGCCAGTTTGAGGGACCAGTCAGGGTCCAGTATAGTGAGAGACCAGTCAGGGTCCAGTTTGAGGGACCAGTCAGGGGCCCGTTTGAGGGACCAGTCAGGGGCCCGTTTGAGGGACCAGTCAGGGTCCAGTTTGAGGGACCAGTCAGGGGCCAGTATATTGAGAGACCAGTCAGGGGCCAGTATATTGAGAGACCAGTCAGGGGCCAGTATATTGAGAGACCAGTCAGGGGCCAGTATATTGAGAGACCAGTCAGGGGCCCGTTTGAGGGACCAGTCAGGGTCCAGTATGCAATTATTATGGGGCGGATTTATCACCAAGGACATTTTTGTTTTAATTTGCTTGGTGGAAATGTGCCATCCACACAGCGGTTCCAGACTAATATCTCTCAATGATAGGCTAATATCTACATTGCACAGAAAAGTGCTGCTAAACCGTTTTTCTACCAAACTCTTAGGATTTAGAACATTGGTTTAGAACAGTGATTCTCAGACGTTTGTGTTTGAAAGGCAGCGTTAAGCCTCAGTTATAAATGGTGAATGGTTCAGTTTATATAGCACCTATATCCAAGGCACTTTACAGAGATTGTGCATTACATTCACCCATTCACACACATTCATATGTGGCAGAGTAAACCATGCAAGGCACCAACCTGCACATCGGGAGCAATTAGGGGTTCAGAGTCTTGCTCAAGGACACTTCAACACTAACTCTGGGGGAGCCTGGGTTTGAACCGGGAACCTTGTGGTTCCCATCATCCGGTCACTCTACCCCTGACCCACTGACACCCAGTTGTACTTAGTTGACGGGCCCATTCCGTGCTCAGCAAATAGCAGATCTACCAGCTCACTTGTGAGCTTGTATATCTGCTATCTACGTCCTGCAACACCAACGTGCAGCCGAGTATAAGTCAGGCTTTGTGGAACAACGGCCCTCTCACCCACACATGCAGAGAGGGAGG
>NC_137871.1:22198989-22228989 GCF_963924005.1 Protomyctophum bolini | reverse complement strand
TCTGTCTCTCTCTCTCTGTCTCTCTCTCTCTCTCTCTCTCTCACTCTCTCTCTCTCTGTCTCTCTCTCTCTCTCTCTCTCTCTCTCTCTCTGTCTCTGTCTCTCTCTCTGTCTCTGTCTCTCTCTCTCTCTCTCTCTCTCTCTCTCTCTCTCTCTCTCTCTCTCTCTCTCTCTCTGTCTCTCTCTCTGTCTCTGTCTCTCTCTCTCTCTGTTCCCCGTAAAATGGGCACTCGTTCAGAGCCCCGTGTGTCTGCCACCGCGAGCACTGTTTGATCCAAAGTGAATTGGAATTGTTGGGGGGGGTTGGGCGGAGGGAGGGAGGGAGGGAGGGGTGAACGGATGCCGAGTGTGATTGTGAATTCTGATTGTGCACGTGAAAAAGACATTTACTTTTTTTGGCCAGTTCAAGACCTGAGGTCGACGGTGCGAATGCCGTCTAAAAATCACTTTGGATGTGATCTCTAACCATCTGAAGGCCCCGGACGGTGGGCCTTAGCGGTCACCTACAGTAGGCACTAGGCATGCTAATGCAGTCTGACAGTGTGTCGCAGGTTCGAATCCCGACAACCTTCCCTGCGTGTCACTCAGCCATCATCTCTGTCTCCCCATTTCATGTCAGTCTACTACCTAAAAAAACAGGCCGATCCTAGAAAAAAGAAAGCAAAAAGGTTTGAGAACCACTACATTGTACATAAAACATTGTACATTCCATCAAAGAGAAGCAGCATGGATCACTCGTGTATTGGATGTTTTTTATTTTGTACCGACCGACACCGCCCTGGGTAAATAAGCTGTCCTGAGCACACACAGATGTCTGCCTGCCTCCCCTGCGTCTCTCTCTCTCTCTCAGGCTGCTCTGCTGCCTGGGAGGAGAGGAGAATTGATCCATCTGTGCGGTGTGGGCTGACTGACAAGCCACTTCCTCCTTCACCTCCGCAGACCGGCTGCTGTCTCATCTCAAACTCCATTAGTGGTGGAGGGGAAAGAGACACTCCCCTGTGTGTGCGCGTGCGTGCCTGCCTGCCTGCCTTCCTGCCTGTCTGCCTGCCTGTGTGCGTGCGTGCCTGCGTGTCTACCTTCCCATTAGTCTGTTTGGTGTGTCCGTCTACACCTGCACATATTTTAACACATTTGTCGCTAATCACAGGTACAGTCCAATAAATGAATTATTTGAGGCGCTCATGACAAGTGGGCTCGATCTGTCTCGCTATAAGAAAGCCTTGCTGTGTTTCATTTTTGGAACCGCTCCGGTGCCTACAGACACGGCTGCTATGAGGCCTCGTTTCTGTTTTAGCTTTTGTTTTAGCCGCGCCCTTTGCACGCCCTTTTCTCTGAAACTACAGACCACCGGGTTACTCTCAAATCAGTTCTGTCCAATTATTTTTTCTTTTTTTCTTGTTGTCTCCACCAGGCCGAAGGCATGGGAGAGAGTATGTTTTGCACTCCGTCCGTGTGTGTGTGTGTCCGTCCGTCTATGTACAGCTAATCTCCGGCCCCGTTAACCCGGTCGATGCACACAAATGTTGCACACACACTCCCTGGAGTCCAACGATGAACATTTTCCCCAAATTTTCCAGAACGGCCTGTTAAAACGCTACCAGGAGGCCGACTTTTGAAAAACTTTTTTTTTTCATATTACTCCCCCAGATTCTGTCCAAAAGTCCCGCAAATCGTTACACACATAGTCATGTGTTCAATCCAGATCTGTCCGATATTTCATATTGGCTTTCAAAGTTTGCAGGATTGGCCCATTTTGAACAAAAAAGCCTCAAATCATGAACGCAGCGTGCAATCTTTGTGAAATCTTTCACAGACTTTCCTACTAGGCTGAGGAATATATAACCCACCCTTTTCACATGCGTAAGCACAAATGGCACCCTTTTCACATTGGCCTGTTATAGTGCCACCAGGAGGCCACAACCTGACCTGCCCTGGTGGAGACCTGTGCCCCGAGGGGCACTTTATCTAGTTTTTGCTGGGTTCATCACTGAGCATCTCTTTATTATTTTTGAGAGTGTTGCTTGTGTTGCTGTGCTGGACATTCAGGACAGGAACCCCTTTTGGTGTTTTAAGCATTATGTTATTCAGCAGAACTACCCATTGGGTGGAAGGTGTGCTCTGTGTGTAGATGTTTTTCTCAGTGGTCTTTTGGTGCATGCCATCGCAGCTCTCCTCAGGGGAGGGAACTACTCCCAGTAACTTATGTGCATTCACAGCCATATGGTGTACTGCTCAAGGTTGCCATGTCTGCTTTTTAATTAGCAGTAGATTATGTCGACTAAAACAATGGCGAAAAAAAAGCTTTTTTTCACTGACAAAAACTGCTTAAAAACGTAATATATATATATATATATATATATTTCCATGATGACTAAAACTAATATGATAGAATTGTTTGTGAAAGTTGTATCAGTTTATTGCACGGTACACTCACACGCACGCAGACACTTACGCACGCACTTACGTGCACAATGTACAGTAGAGCGATATGTGTCCTAATAAAGTTTATTTTTTATATTATGAATTTAGTATTTAAAACTTTCATAACTGCAGAGTTGATTTATTGCACATTGTTCAGGGAAAATCAAATAAGAACTTAAGAGTTTTCAAGGCTTGCGTCCGTCGTCGGCCACCCAGAACAGAACACAGTAAATGGATAGTTCCACTTCCTGAAAATAATCCTTTTAAACCTGAGTTACTGCAGGATTACTGATGTTTTAAACCTGAGTTACTGCAGGATTACTGATGTTTTAAACCTGAGTTACTGCAGGATTACTGATGTTTTAAACCTGAGTTACTGCAGTCTGTAGGCCTGAAGACCTGCAGGATTACAGATGTTTTAAACCTGAGTTACTGCAGGATTACTGATGTTTTAAACCTGAGTTACTGCAGGATTACAGATGTTTTAAACCTGAGTTACTGCAGGATTACTGATGTTTTAAACCTGAGTTACTGCAGGATTACTGATGTTTTAAACCTGAGTTACTGTAGGATTACTGATGTTTTAAACCTGAGTTACTGCAGTCTGTAGGCCTGAAGACCTGCAGGATTACTGATGTTTTAAAACTGAGTTACTGCAGGATTACTGATGTTTTAAACCTGAGTTACTGCAGGATTACAGATGTTTTAAACCTGAGTTACTGTAGGCCTGAAACCCTGCAGGATTACTGATGTTTTAAACCTGAGTTACTGCAGGATTACAGATGTTTTAAACCTGAATTACTGCAGGATTACAGATGTTTTAAACCTGAGTTACTGTAGGCCTGAAACCCTGCAGGATTACTGATGTTTTGATAGCTGCGCGCGGGCTAACTTTAGCATCTTTGCTTAACCCATGAAGACCTGGAACGCGTCTGTGTCACATTATAGCTTTTAACCAACCTTAAACATTATTTTAAACTTTAGCTGATGAAAAATAGCAGATCACTTTGAAAAATCGTGAAAACGTGTGCAAATCTTTGAATATATACAGTATGCTTTCACAGCAAACGTTTTTAACTAAAATCTTTGCTTCTGGAGGGTCCCTCGAACAATATATTTTCAGATAGGGGTTGGCGCCGGCGGCCAATTACATTTTGCGGTCCTTGACATGAAATTGTTTGAGATCCACTGACAGAAAACTGTTTTCTAAAAAAAAAAAATCAAAAACAGGTCCTCAGGTTTTTATGGCTTAATGGCAGGATCTCCTATCCAGACTGGCTCACATCGACGTGTCTCAAATTAATCATATATGCTTAAAATGCTACGGTACATGGCCATAATTACGAGCATTCAACAGAAATAGCGTGAGGAGGAAAAAACATATAGGCTGACTAGAGCAGTGATTCCCAAACTATTTAATATCAAGGACACCCAAATTGATACTCAATAGCCCGCGTACCCCCCATTTGAACATATACGTCAGGGACCCCCATAAGAGAAGATTTGTACGGCTCTAGCAGTGATTCTCAACCGTTTTCATTTCAAGGACCCCCAGTTTGACATGCATTAGTCTACTCTACGGACACCCATCTAATGGCATTTCTATCTCTGGGACCCCAATATATATTGTAAAATCAATGTAAATTTTACTCTGAGAGTGTACAAATGGACCCAAGTTCCATTTGTACACTTACAGACCCATAAAGGTCCATTTGGTATTTTGGTTCCAAACTATCATTTAGCTGGTGACCCCCTGGCACTCCCTCAAGGACCCCTGGGGGTCCCCGGACCCCACATTGGGAACCACTGCCGTAAAGTGCCTTGAAGCTCCCGAACCTTCCTATACTCTCAAACATACGCACACAATTCATGTTGTGTTTACAAGACACCGCAGGCCTTTTCCCCCCTCTGGTCAATCCACCAACTAGCAGCTAGTACACTTTTAGCTCCTCCAAGAAGCACACGGACTAAAAAAAGACTTGAGGTCGACTGGGCTCTGTGCAGATCTGCTCAGGCCTCAGTTCATTCTGTAGCCTTGATTACAGTGTATGGTTCCGCTCAAGACAAACAAAGCCTCGGCTAAATGCGGGGACGAGGCCAATTGGTCCCGTCCCGAATTAGGGACGGAGGGGAAATGGAGAGAAACCAATTAGGAAGACGGAAGCCACTAATTAAAAGCTACATGCTCTACAGATTGCATCAATTTTATTTTCCTTAGCAGCGGGGCCGGGGCCCATAATTTCAGAGCTCGCTTGTATGCTCGCGCACATTCCAAGGCATGCTGTCTTGTGTTTGGAAAGGCCTCAGAATGCATAGAGGCAGCACTGTCCCTCTCTCTCTCGCTCTCTCGCTCTCTCTCTCTCTCTCTCTCTCTCTCTCTCTCTTTCTCTCTCTCTCTCGCTCCGTGCCTTGTTGGTAGTTGAGGAATGGAGGAATACAAAAAAATGCACAAACCAAGGGAATGGGATTCGGGGGGGTGGGGGACTTATAAAGCTCCCGGAGACAGCAGCCCCAGCTTATATGAATAGACGAGCAAACCATTCATCAGGGGTTTTCAACAAGAGCGTGTTTGCCGAAATATTTCCCCTTCCTGGATTAGGTTCTGTGGACGACTGCCAATACGTGTTATGAGTCGGAGATTGCATTATGCTGGAGTGGTTTGGGTGGTTAACCAACACGGTTGCCTTGGACGGCTTACGGGGGAAACGCTGAGCCACCTGAGCAAAGCCACAGGGCTGTACGGTACGGTACGGGCCCCACAACAGAGCAGGGCGGCTCTGTGTTCATGAGAGGTTTTCCAGAGGGGATGGTGTTTAATCTGGGTTTAGCAATGCAGAACACTCCCCTTGATCCTGGTGGCATATTTGGCAGTTGCCACCTGGATGCATATAGCCGCCACTCTCAAGAACTGGCATGTACCCAGTGTTTTCGACTAATGCTATGACAAAATTGTTCGTCGACTACCTTTTTTTCAATGACTGAAACTAAATGGAAACTAAATGAAAACTAATCTATGATGACTAAAACTATTACATTGACAATGTTGTCAACAAATATAAACTAGACTAAAAGGAAGGAAGGGACTAGTGGACAAGAGACCCAGTTTAAGTCATTTTACACTTGGTTGCATGCTGACAAAGTGTAAATTCAGCCATTCCGACTGCATCAAGGCCCGCCAAAATACATTAAAAAAATCTCATTATATTTAGTACACTAAAACATTCCCGTTGACGGAAATGTGACTAAAACTAAATGAAAACTATTCAACAGTAAGTGCTGGGTGCATTACTTTGTATTTGGAATATATTACTTATTACTTAACTTGATTTTAAAGTAATGTATTGTATTACATATTACTGTCTGAGCAAGAGTAATATATTCATAATAAAGTAATATTACGCGTTACCGCATTTTGGTAATATATTACGTAATATATTGCATTATGTAGTGCGCATTACCCAACACTCAAGAGACTATGAGTAAAACAAAAATCAAAAATGTATGTCAACATCAACACTGTAAAGCACACCCTTGAATGTGCTATTGTGATTATACAACAGTTACCTATAACCCTAACGTCAGTCAAACTATGCCTGCCCGGGGGCATGGTTATAAGCACAGCCCGGCATGGATTTCGAATGTTGCTACCCGGAGTTACATTGGGCTATACAGTGATATTATGCACATACAGTACACATACACATCATCTTGAACAATGCATACTCATCCTCACCAATGATGTGTGCTATAGCGGCTCTGTGTGGTCATGCCACTGAGCTGTGATTGGCCCTATAGACGTGGTGTATGTAACCGTGATTAGTGACATGGCCACCCTGTTCTTATGAGAGACAACGATGCCATCAACTATCATCATGGGAGAGAATAACGATGCTTCAGCGAACCTACACTATACGCACACATAACTGCAGACAATGTACTGCGAGGGAAATGACTGGTGTCCTTAAGTGAACAACCAATCTGCGTACATGGTGTCATCATGACCCAGTCTCCCATAAATACATAGGCGGTGGGCCAGCGGCGCACAGAACATGCCACAAGAAAGAGCAGTCCCTGGCCGAGGGTTCTAGCAAAGGCCGCTCGTCGCAGGCCCGGATTCCGGCTACAAGCAGGTCTCCAATCAGCGCTCGCTCGGCGGAGAGCAAAACATATGTTAGCTGTGTTATGGTTAGAATTAGCATCCCTGGTTTGCAGCGGATGTGGGTTTGATCCCTTCTGGCCTCTGGGCTCAATCAAGTCAATCTAAAATTAGTGGGCTGCCTCTTTTTTTTTCTTTTTTTTTCTTTCCGGAAAGCAAGATAATTCCCCCGTTGATTGTGGAGAAGGGAAAACATTTGGCCAAAAGCAAAGCATGGAGAGAGGAGAGCGCACAGCTGGGACACTATAGACGTGTCTACAGTATGTGTGGAGGTGATACATATTAACATGTTAGGCCTGTCGCAATTATTACATGATTGCAATTGTTTTGCATAATCGTCATGATAGTTTCCATGTTGAAAAATGTACACACATTTTAAAACATTTCCCAAAAATGGCCTTTTTTCCCTACTTTTTTTTCTATATAAATCATTAAATATGTCTTTAGGTATATATTTGTGATTTAGGTTATTTGTCTATTTAACTGCCTTGTGTGAATTTTGATGACAAAGCCTAAACGGTCAAATGAGTGGGGCTGGGGAGCTGGGAGGGTCCCAGATGAGAGTAAAGTGACAATGTAAGGACTTTTAAGTCCCTTTTAAGAATATAAAAGAAAGGTCGCCCCAAAACACTTGGCCTGGGCCAAGTGTGCAAACCCGGCGACCTCAGAGCTTTCGCCAGACTCGCCACCAGGTATCCGTAAACGTGACCTCAGTAAACGTATGCCTAAACATAACCTTAGCATAATGCCTACACCTAACCTTATCCCTCAACTTAACCTCCGTAAACCTAACCTTATTCCTAAACATAACCTAAGTTAGCATAATGCCTACACCTAACCTTATCCCTCAACTTAACCTCCGTAAACCTAACCTTATTCCAAAAGGTAACCCCAGTAAAGGCGCTTTGCAACAACCTAACCTTATTCTTAAACTTAGCCTCAGTAAAATGTTGGCGAGCCCTAAACATATTCCTAGCAATAACCTTAGTTAAACGAATACAAGAACTGATGGGGGGGGGGGAAGGGGGGGGCTAGTGTGTTTTGGGGTGAGTGTTCCGGTTACGTAATAATATAAATCAACTCAATTCCAAGTACTTGTCAGGGTACAGTACAGTTCAGAGAGCACCTCTGGCGCATGGCCCCATAAAAAGAGTAAATAGAATGTACTGCAGGAAATGGTATGCTCAGAAGAACCGCTGTACAGTATAATGAATACATGGAATAGCTGTATAACCACTGGTCTACTGACCAGTGGTTTCCAAACTTTTTTCGAGGCCCAACAGATAAATTGGATTTTTGCTTGGGGGTCCAAACTAGTGAAAATAGCAGATCTACAAGCTCACAATACGTTGCTTCACCCCATGCTGTGAGCTTGTGGAACTGCTATTTTCACTAGTTGTGAAAGGCCTTTTCCCCCGTCTAATTTGGGAAGTTTTATACATGTGTTGCTTTTTGGGATTTCTTAGGAACGCTTAGAAGCCACAAGTTTGATTGTCTTTGCATGTTTTTGGGGAAGTCAGACATAACCAATTCTCTCATCCTGATTATGGTGATGACAGCTATATACTCGATATAATATAACATGGGTGCTTGGGAGGCAACAGTTGGAAAACGGCAAAACAACTGATCCTCCAACCCCCTCCGGCGACTACCCGTTGGCCCAGGCTGTGACTAAAAAAAGTACTCCATTTCTTTACCTAAAGTAAACGTAATACATTCTGCAATGTGTGAAATTCTCCGTTACAAGTAAAACTCCGGAATTCAAAATGTACTTGAGTAAAAGTACTGGTGTCGAAATGTACTTTAAGTACCAAAAGTATAAGCAGAATATCTCATTTCAAGTTTTCAAATAAGTTTAAACAAGAATTGATGCAAATCAAGTAATTACCAGCTGCTGCATTATATCTCCAGAATTGTGCTATTTTATGACGTGTGTGTGTGTGTGTGTGTGTGTGTGTGTGTGTGTGTGTGTGTGTGTGTGTGTGTGTGTGTGTGTGTGTGTGTGTGTGTGTGTGTGTGTGTGTGTGTGTGTGTATTTAATGTGTTGACATTAAATAGTTTGAAAACCACTGACAGAAACACTTTTAGACCGTGGCCATCATATGGGCATATACTGTATGTACCCAGTGCAGTTATCGACAGAGGTAGTAGTTTGCAGCAGTAATTGTGTAGTTTTCGAAAGGACATCACATTAGTGAAGTGTCTTGTTTTTCTGCTAGAAGCCAATAAGGACAACCAAATGAGCCTATAACAGTCCATTTGGACAGTCTGTTTGTTCTAGGGTCCTTTGGTTCCATTTTGTACTAGGCTACACTCACACTTACATAGTCACCTGGACAGATCCTGTTGTTGTTTACACACACACACACACACACACACACACACACACACACACACACACACACACACACAGACACAGATATATACATATATACAGTCCATGACTTTCGTCATATTATTACCAGCAGCTTTTATATGTGTGGTGGTGGTGGTCCACAGAAGAAATTAAATAGCAGATCTACAAGCTCCCAATGTGTGAAGATATGAATATGATGCAGTGTGAGCTTGTAGATAGGCTATTTTAACTATTTTATGTATTTTTGATTATTATATATTTGGTAAAGGAATGGTTTTGGTCATACAAGGTTTTCACCTGACAGCAATATATCTGACTATCAATCAGTTTGTTGATTGACACCCGAACATGTTGACATTTTGTAGAGTTATAGGTCCATTTGGTTGTACACGCTCATGTCGCCCTTTCTCCAAACCATCATATATCGCATGATTCACATTGCTCTGCACGCACAGGCTGTCGGTAGTGTTGACAGGCTTGGCAGCCAGGTCTAATGAAGTCCCGCGGTAGCCTGCGTGGGCTGTGGAGGTCCCTGAGGAGTTTGGCGCGGGGCGGAGGGGGTCCGCGGAAGTATGCGTGGGAGTCCGCGAGTACAGTCACTGAGACTCAAATGTGTTACTGTCTGTAACCCATTAAATCAGCGAGTCTGCTGTCACGTTTTATCGGCGCTCCGCTGTTATTTGCCCCCTCAATGTCGTAACTGTTCTATTAGTTGGCTCTGGGACTGGTTGAAACCACTGCAATCATGGCTAATGGCTGGGAAGGCGCGTC
Source organism: Protomyctophum bolini (assembly GCF_963924005.1). Lineage (NCBI taxonomy): Eukaryota > Metazoa > Chordata > Actinopteri > Myctophiformes > Myctophidae > Protomyctophum > Protomyctophum bolini. The sequence goes on along the minus strand of NC_137871.1, from coordinate 22,219,286 downwards.
ACAGTGCGTGGCAGGCGAAATAGCCAATGCGAACTGTCTAATCGTAATACTTAGGCACAAACAAACTATTGTCAAAGAACAATATTGATGTAACTAAGAGATTCGCTGAGTGAGCTATATTTTATATACAGAGATTTAGAAGGAATAAGAAAATCGTGAGGCGACAATTCCTCCTCCTTCAGCTGTTTCTCTTCTCCTGAGGAGATGGGAGGGGTGGCTTCCAGGCGTGCGTGTGCATGTGCTTGTGTGTGTGTGCAATCAAAAGTACTCTGTACTGTCGTGACAGAAATAAGCAAACCAGGCAAGCAACTGTGAATGAATCCACGTTAGGCTGGAAATATGCAGGCTTGGCAACACTCAGCAGAAAGATCTACCGGTCGACTACCAGTGTCGCAAGTTTTACACGCTATTATTGACCCGCAGCCACAACGTGGCAGCTGGTAAAAATAAAATATCTTTTGAAAATAGCATTTCAACACTTTTTGTTTTAAATGTCCGAGATGTCTATAGGGCTAAGTGTATATTGTATGTTTTGTAAAAACAAAACAAAAAAAAGCAAAGTAAGTAGTAACTAAAGTGTTCAAATAAATGTAGTGGAGTAGAAGTAAAAGTATTGGGAATTGGAAGGACTCAAGTACAGTACAACTACCTCAAACTTGCACTGAAATACAGCACTTAAGTAAATGTACTTGGTCCCTTTCCACCACTGCACATGGGGCAAGGCGAGACGGAGGGAGAGGCGCATGCAGGCAACCAGCAGCCTTCAGCGGAGCCCCTTCAGTGAACAATGTGACAGAGAAGGGATACCGCACCGCACTGCTCCGGGAAGCAAACAAGCCCTCTGCCCGCAAAACGGTAAAAAGGGGGAACCGGGGGGGGGGGGGGGGGGGGGGGGTCGCTTGGGCCATGTCCAACATGAGCCTCACATCCCCACTGTGGCTCTTCGGGGTGACAGTTGGCTCGGTCGAATGCACAACTGCCACACAAAAGGCCGTTTGCTTGCCCTGGATTATTTTCTCTTTTTTTTGGTCCCCTCTTTTGGGACATTTCACAGCTGGAAGAAACTGTAGTCAATGTCAATAGTATTTGTAGTAGATAACAGAGTAACACAATTAGAAATGTTCACCCTGTGGCCAGATTTTTTTTTTAGTGTGTGTTTGACTAGGGTTTGACTGGATTGCTGAATTCCATGATCATAATGCTTTGTGGAGAGGGGGAGGCTGTGTGAAGGTGTGACTTGTAGTCCAGGAAAGGAGTGAGACCACATTTTCATGACTAATTTTGGTCATGAACATGGCGTCATGACTAGATTATCTAAAAAGCACATATTACACACATGAAAAGCCCAGGAAAGTGTGCCCTAAAATAGGATCCGGTTGCAAAAGAGTGAAGTTTTAAATAAATGGAGCGAGAGGGGCCGCTCAATGGCCTGGACAAAGCGAGTCAAAGTGATATTGACCAGTGTTACTCCGAGAGTGCACGGATGCGGCTCCATTCGGTTCCATTTGTACACTCTCAGAATTATTTGCTCTGTGAGGATTCTACGGCGATTTGGGTAGATTTGGGTCAAAGAGATGAAAACAATCTCGGATCAAATAGAGGGTTCGTGGCTAAAATACATACCAATCTGAGGTTCCTAGAAATTAAATAAAGGTAGAGATTAATGATATAGAAGACAAGGATGCAATTTATGCTATTTAGTTTTGTAGTTGCCGATAGGCCTAACATTCCACGTGGACGAGAAAACTGCTCTGGTCTTGTTGAATGAGTTCAGAAATTGACAGTGACGTCGCTGTGCTTTGTCACAAACAAATGCCCATTTTAACGGCATTTCTATCTCTGCGACCCCAATATATATTATATAAATCAATGTTAATTTACTGTAACTGAGAGTGTACTAATGGAACCAAATGGAGTGAACAAATGTACACTTTGTACACTCTCTGAGTTACAGACCCATAAGGGTCCATTTGGTTCCTAACTATCATTTAGCTGGGGACCCCCTGGAACTCCATCAAGGACCCCTAGGGGTCCCCGGACCCCACGTGTAGGGGAGAGGAGAGGAGAGGAGAGGAGAGGAGAGGAGAGGAGAGGAGAGGAGAGGAGAGGGGCGAACGGCCTGCGGGTCTGGAAAAACCATTAGGTACAGGAACGGAAGGGAAGTGACAGGGCCATTAAGTTATTCTCCCCTCTTGTTCTCTTCTCTCCGTCATTTGAAAGACAGAGACGGATAAGGAGATGGACTATAGTCCTTAACCCGGTGGACGCGCGTGTCCAAACCATGTGCACATGTCAGATAGCCTATGTGGCAAATACATGCGAATAACCTACCTACATTTGAAAAAAATCAGCTTGAATCCATGTTGAGATATTCAAAGCCACTGAATGGTAAAATGCATGAGAACAGTCACATAACCTGTGTGAAAGTCCTCATCTGCTGATTGGTCGCTGACTTCTAGCACGCCAAGTGTTGCTGTGGTGTTGTTGCCGACACAATAGACGAGACAGTTTTGTAATTAAAGTGTCTGTGCTTTATTGACCAAAACCACGCCACATATTGTTGCGCCGAGTCTATAGAGTGCCAGAGAACAACGGGAAATAATTCCCCATTCATTTTCGCCATAGCTGTTTAAAAAAGACCTCAACATTTAAAAAAAATCTTCTAAATACTTTTTCTTAACTGAAAATTTTGAGTATCAGTATATTTCCACCACGTGTACCAGTCTTGTAAAGTAACTGTATCCTTCGTGCCGTTCAATATGGGCATCATGTAAAAACGTAGTAGTTCAGACCCACACGCCTATAGTTTAGCAACAGAATGAACAATGGGTCAACTGTTTCACATGTGAGAAGATGGGATATGCGACAACATAATGATCAAATTAGCTTCATCACTTCAATAAGAAAATGCAATGTTCCAATTAAAGACTCCTAGATGCTGTCGGCCCACAGTTTCCTCTGTGTCCTTGAACTCATTAAAAATAAAACTGAATAAGGGCCGTTTCATATAAAGCTCCACTCCTGAATCTATTCGCGGCTCATTGTTTTACAGGTGATTACCAAGAATAGTAGAAAGAAGGGGGAGTCCCCACACACTGTCTTCACTTACTTCACCACATACACGCACACACACACACACACACACACACACACACACACACACACACACACAGCTTTGATGCTTTCATCCATCTGTGTCTATGGTTTGTGTGACTCTGCTGTGTGCGGCGCACTGCGGCGCAACTGCTAAACTCGATCACTGCTAAACTATGTGTGCACACTGCCAGCAGATCAACAGGATCACTGCCAGCAGATCAACAGGATCACTGCCAGCAGATCAACAGGATCACTGCCAGCAGATCAACAGGAGTACCTCCACTCTTGGGCACCAAAAGGCGCCCCGCACAGCGACTGCTTTTAGAAAGCACCGGGCACAGACAGTGCTTTTAGAAAGCACCGGTCACAGACAGTGCTTTAGAAAGCACCGGTCACAGACAGTGCTTTTAGAAAGCACCGGGCACAGACAGTGCTTTTAGAAAGCACCGGTCACAGACAGTGCTTTAGAAAGCACCGGGCACAGACAGTGCTTTTAAATAGCACCGGGCACAGACAGTGCTTTTAGAAAGCACCGGGCACAGACAGTGCTTTTAGAAAGCACCGGGCACAGACAGTGCTTTTAGAAAGCACCGGGCACAGACAGTGCCTTTAGAAAGCACCGGGCACAGACAGTGCCTTTAGAAAGCACCGGTCACAGACAGTGCTTTTAGAAAGCACCGGTCACAGACAGTGCTTTTAGAAAGCACCGGTCACAGACAGTGCTTTTAGAAAGCACCGGTCACAGACAGTGCTTTTAGAAAGCACCGGGCACAGACAGTGCTTTTAGAAAGCACCGGGCACAGACAGTGCTTTTAAAAAGCACCGGTCACAGACAGTGCTTTTAGAAAGCACCGGTCACAGACAGTGCTTTTAGAAAGCACCGGTCACAGACAGTGCTTTTAGAAAGCACCGGTCACAGACAGTGCTTTTAGAAAGCACCGGGCACAGACAGTGCTTTTAAATAGCACCGGTCACAGACAGTGCTTTTAGAAAGCACCGGTCACAGACAGTGCTTTTAGAAAGCACCGGGCACAGACAGTGCTTTTAGAAAGCACCGGGCACAGACAGTGCTTTTAGAAAGCACCGGGCACAGACAGTGCTTTTAGAAAGCACCGGTCACAGACAGTGCTTTTAGAAAGCACCGGTCACAGACAGTGCTTTTAGAAAGCACCGGTCACAGACAGTGCTTTTAAAAAGCACCGGGCACAGACAGTGCTTTTAGAAAGCACCGGTCGGCGGTCACAGACAGTGCTTTTAGAAAGCACCGGTCGGCGGTCACAGACAGTGCTTTTAAAAAGCACCGGGCACAGACAGTGCTTTTAAAAAGCACCGGTCACAGACAGTGCTTTCTTTTCTGGCCGTGCAGAGTGCTGCTTCATGGCAGAGCAGATCTGCTCCGAGCCGACAGTCTCCCTGTAGGCCCTGCAATCAGCCACAGAGAGAGACACACACACACGCCACCAGCATCCTTCCTTCCCTCCTCCCCTCCCACCCTCTGCGGAAAAGCGGTACATTAAAAGCATTATGTTACCTAATACAGTGGTTCTCAACCACTGGGTGGGCCCTTGACAAGTGGGCCATCCACTTGCAATATGTTGTATGGCATTTTTTTTTTGTATGGTATTATACTGTAAAATGAGGACAGAGAACCTCAGTAAGTCTTTCTGTCTGTCTGTGTCTGTCCTTCAATTTCACCTCATCACATTTTCTCGTCAGTGGGATGGCCAGTCAATCGGTCATAAATAGCTCCTGTGCATTGACCATTGGCATAATAGCCTCGCATAGCGATGCTAATATCACTGCGTGGATATTGGTCTCTCAGCATTAGATTTTTTCCCTGCAAAATCCACGCCCCATATTTGCATACTGGGCCCTGGTTGGTTATAGCCTGGTTCCAGACGAATCTGGTTGGCTCGTCACCACTTCCCTGGGGCAATACGCATTGCAAAGGCAGATGAAGGCAGGGTGTGCGAGTCTAATTGGCAAATGCTGTGCACGACGCTCACTTGACAACATGTTTGTTGTAAATATGAATTAAGCACATGCTACTGTTAAATAACCACTTAAAGTAGTCATGCTATACTTTAGCTATTAAAAATAGTGAAAATGTCAGAGCTGAAGTAATAAATGCTTAAACATGTAGCTAGGTGTAATGTTATAGACGACAGAAGTGAAGCCTGTTTTCTCAACTTGCTGTTTTCTGCAAGACATCACTCAAAAAGCCATATCTCCAAAACTGGTGGGTCAAACTGAACTACCAATATGTCAATTTGAAGCTATGATTCCCTGCTTTCAACATGAAAAACATGTCAATGACTTAGCCTCGGTCAGGAGTGGTCACATTTTCCATCAACGTTTCCGTCGACAAAGTCAACACTGAAGGGAAAGAGACGAGATGCAGACCGCCGTCTCCCTGTCGCGGCTCTCGTTGAGAGGGTCAGCGGGCGGACATCCGTCAGAAGTCAACACAGTAAGCTATTATTAGATGCTTTGTGACTACCAGCAAACATGGCCGCTTTTATCAGTGCGGGTACGCGGAGCGTAACGAATGGTCAGTCCTGCACTTTGGGTGTCTTCAAAGGGGAGCCCTGGTAATGACAGCGAGGCCTGGGGCATCCACTGGGGTGGGGGGGGGGGGGGTTAACCGTGGCTAACGACCAAGCCAATTACCTCCACGGATGACCTTAGTAAGAGCCACTCGATGCTGCTGCCCCCCCCCCTGCTCACGTGCATGCATGCACACACGCACGTACACCCGCACACACATGGACACACATACACACTCACAGTGGTTACCACACTTTTTAGCCTGTGACCCTAAGAGAGATTATATATGTTTGCCCGGGACCCAAACTAGTGAAAAGGAGCTTGTTGATCGGCTACTTTCACTACTTCTTAAACATTTGTTTTCTAATTTATTTGACTTTCTTCACAAAACTATGCTGAAAAATAATCATTGAATTATGTTTCTAATCCATGAAAATGTATTTTTGGGGGGGAATGTTTGTTTGTTTGAAATCAAAATGTGGGAAACAAACAAAACGCATAAAAATGTGTCCTAGGCCCACAAACAGGTTCCGGCCTACTGTTTGGGAAACGGTCCTTAACGCCCCGGCCCATCTATTTTTTTAGTGGTGGAGCCACTCCATTGCCCAGCAACGTCTGTCCCTGGCTGGCTGGGTGGCTGGCTGCTCTGTTCAAACACGGAAATGGATGGAGGGGAAAGGAACCGGTGCAAACATAGTGTGGATGTCTTCTCTTTTTTGTTTTGTGATGTTTTGTGACAACAAATGGGAGGGGAAGCTGTGTAATGCGTAACCCATGCAATTTGAACACAAAAGCTTGGAATGGAAGACGCAGGCTCATGGATTAGGAATGGTTTGGTTAATGGCGGTTAAACGTCACATACACTAAACACAACAGCCCTACTACACTGGACTATGATTATATCTAGACAACATCCCCTAATACACTAAAGTTTAGTGCATTGGGGATGTTGTTTAGATAGAATCATAGTTCAGTGATGCTCATGCAGGGTCTTTTTTGTTTCATTAGAATTCTTAAGTTTAAATTCACGACGGAAAAGTTCATGTTTTTTTTTAATGCAACTTTGGTATCTTTGAGTATTTACATGAACAGACTCGAGTGTATATCAAACAATGGACTGCAACACACCCCTACCTACAGTGGCTTTATTTGTTTAAGTAAGGCCACGATAATGAACTATGATTCCAAACAACATCCCCAATACACTAAGCTATGATTCTAGACACACACACACACACACACACACACACACACACACACACACAGCCACGGTTTCATTTAAGTACATTTTTGGACACTTTGTTTCTTAAATGCCTGCTAAAGGGTGAGACTTGCATAAAACAAAAGCTGTTTATGGACTGACGGCGAAGACAGGAAGCGTGCGGTATCTGTTGTGGAAAATGCACACAGCTCGGCCACATCATCATTGCTCTTCCTGAGGGCCGGCCCGTGCCACACAGGAGGGATGTAACACTCTTAGGCCCCTAGCCGCACCAATGATTCGCCATGCAACTCCTTGCAACCAAACGGTTGCGAGTATAGTTGCATGGAACCATTATCCCCAATGGCAGTTGCTAGGAGATGCTAGGAGGGGTTGCACACGCAGATCCGACACACCAAAGGTCCGACATGCGGAAATCACCCTTCGCTCCCGAACATGCGTTGGTCCAACAAGAGTTTTGCCGTGCTCACGCTTAGGGTTAGGTTAGGGTTTTGGCTTTTCTTGCTGGCTCTCAACAAAGGCATTTTCTTCTCTCTCCCTCCCTCGTGTGTGTACCACTACCTACCCGTCTCTCTCCCGGAGCGTCTTCCTACACTGTCTCTTCGAAACTTCAAAACTTTAAACATGAGCTGGTCTCTCAACGTAATTGACAAAATCTTTTCAACAAGGACATGTGGTTCGGAGGAGCCCACCTGACTGTACGGGACGTTTTCTGCTGGCTACATGATGGACTCGTACTATCAGTGGAGAGTTATGTGCCTATAGCTGTCCTATCTGTGGAGGACATTGAGGACATCTACCTATTTGGCTTCATGATAACAGGTATTCTGCTAATTGGCTTAAGCATTGCCCTGTGTATCGGAAAATTGGCAAGACGGCAGCACTTCAAGGAGCCCTGAAGCTCCCTGTCATGATAATTGAGTTGAGCAGAGCAGTGGGAGCTCAGACTGCATCTTAGAGAGACTCATTGCCCTGCAAGGCACTTTGCTGAGGGCCAGAATGGACACAAGAGGGGAATAATCCATTGTATTCACAGAATCGAATCTGGCAACATTTCCTCCGGAAGACACAATGTGGAGAGAACAGCTCCTCTGCCCACCCCCCACCCCTTCATGGAAACCTGTTGTTGTGTCTCCGGGCTGGGGCCAGGATCAAGGACGTCTCCATGGCAACTTGATGTGTTATCGCATTGTCACTCTGTGGACTGAGATAATGTGACCTGGCACACAGCGCACAATCCGAAAGATCCTTCAGGCTTACTCTCACACAAACACATGGTCTTTCTCATGAACTTACAGAAATACACATACACACCCCTCTGCATACACCCTCCCCTCTCCCCTCCTGCACTGTCCTGGCTCTTCTTTTTTTTTCCCTCATTCCATGCCCTCCCTATCTGAAGACATGACATGGAAGCTTTGAGATGCAATGGGGAAGCTGTCAAGATGGTGCCGTCCAGGGCTGCTGTGGCATTAACGTGTGCACTCATGTTAATGTCAAAACACATCCCTATGTGTGTACTGTAACTGTATACTCAATGGCAAATAAAGGTATCTGGATCTGAATCGGTAGGGTGTCTAATGACAGTCGGACCAATAGTATGTCAGGACTAAAGCCTGTACCCGCTAGGAGTTTCATTGGTGTAACGGGTCCTTAAAACGGTTTTGTTGCATGGAGTTTCATTGGTGTAACGGGTCCTTAAAACGGTTTTGTTGCATGGAGTTGCATTGGTGTAACGGGTCCTTAAAACAGTTTTGTTGCATGGAGTTGCATTGGTGTAACAGGTCCTTAAAACGGTTTTGTTGCATGGAGTTGCATTGGTGTAACAGGTCCTTAAAACGGTTTTGTTGCATGGAGTTGCATTGGTGTAACAGGTCCTTAAAACGGTTTTGTTGCATGGAGTTGCATTGGTGTAACAGGTCCTTAAAACGGTTTTGTTGCATGGAGTTGCATTGGTGTAACAGGTCCTTAAAACGGTTTTTTGCATTGGTGTGGTTCTGCTACATTCACACGGGCAGGACATCATCATAGAGGCGGTAAAAAGGGAAAAGAACACGGGCCAGTTTCCAATTGCAGCCATCCGTAGGTGCCCTTTGAGAGTGTGCTTACCGATTCCCTCGTTCTCGGTGTGTTTCAGAAAACCCACATGTTTATCCCCCCCCCCCCCCCCCCCCCCCACACACACACACACACACACATCTGGCCTGGTTTGTCCGTGCTAAAGCTGGGGGGGGGGCTCTAATTCCTACATGCCAAAGCATTACCGTCCGTCCTGGAGAGCCCGGAGGAGAAGAGAAGATGGTGGCCAGGTGTCTTCCTGCCTTCAAAGTGTTGGCGTCGTTAATCATGGCCTCGGAGTGTGCACGCGCATGTGTATGTCGCGTCACTTTTTTTCGCCCCTCTCTCTCACACACACACACACACACACACACACACACACACACACACACGGTGACTTCATTAAGATGGCACGTTGTTTTGACAATGTGGTTCCAATTGGGCCCTGCACTGTAAATAAACCCCGCAGGAAATGCAGCTGTGTGTGTGTGTGTGTGTGTGTGTGTGTGTGTGTGTGTGTGTGTGTGTGTGTGTGTGTGTGTGTGTGTGTGTGTGTGTGTGTGTGTGTGTGTGTGTGTGTGTGTGTGTGTGTGTGTGTGTGTGTGTGTGTGTGTGTGTGTGTGTGTGTGTGTGCATATGCGTGGACATGAGAAGTGGGACCAGTGGGCTGCATACTACAGCCCACCCCCACTTTAGCCTCCAGCAAACTGCTTTGCTCTAATGTGGTCACTTTTATTCCTAAACGCACGCGCGCACACACACACACACACACACGCACCCACGCACGCGCGTGCGCTCGCCCCATTCATCCGCCCTTGTCTTCAAAGGCCAGTGTATCTTTCATGTATCTTTGCTAATGGTATTAACACAGCTCACGCTTGTGAACACAGCCCGTACAGCTGGGAGCCTTTAAAAGGCATCAGAGAAGTGTGTTTGCGCATGTGCGTAGTTGGGTTTTAGTCGACTAAATGTACAGCTGATTTTGTCGACACAGATGTATTTTGGCAGGCCTTTAATAATGGCTAATTGTTACATTTGGTTGCATGCTGCCATACATTCTGAGCGGTTGTCCCATAGCTGAGTGGTCAGTGATCCAGCATGGGGAGACAGAGGTCCTGGTTGTCCCATAGCTGAGTGGTCAGTGATCCAGCATGGGGAGCCAGAGGTCCGGGTTGTCCTATAGCTGAGTGGTCAGTGATCCAGCATGGGGAGCCAGAGGTCCTGGTTGTCCCATAGCTGAGTGGTCAGTGACCCAGCATGGGGAGCCAGAGGTCCTGGTTGTCCCATAGCTGAGTGGTCAGTGATCCAGCATGGGGAGCCAGAGGTCCTGGTTGTCCCATAGCTGAGTGGTCAGTGATCCAGCATGGGGAGCCAGAGGTCCTGGTTGTCCCAGTTACGATTCCAGGCCATGGTCAGCGATGTGTCGGTGTGTGTCCATGAGCAAGACTCTTAACCTCAAATTGCACCATAGTATCCAATGGCTGATGGTTGTTATAGAATGGGTTAAATGGAAAGTGACCAATGTGTATACAGTATATACGTGAACACCCAAATGGAGTGGGGACTATTCCATCCTGTTTCTTTGAAAACCCCCTTCTCTGAGACAGACAGACAGACAGACAGACATACTTTATGATAAACACATGGCTATACATGAGACACCAGATTCTCTCATCATCATCATGTATGATGTGACGTTCAGTGCTGTGCATCATCATAACATCCATAACACAACAACAACGTCCACATTCCAAACGGAATTGTGCTCTCTCTCTCTCTCTCTCTCTCTCTCTCTCTCTCTCTCTCTCTCCTCCTTCTCACCCAATTCTCAAGACCCCCCCCCCCCCGACATGGCAGGAAGTCTAGCGGCGATAGCTCTCCCCCGTTGTTTGTTACTATTTAGGACAACAGGAAAAGGTGGGGGGGGGGTTGTGTCTGTCTCGAGTCCCCCTCACCCCCTCCTGCACTCCGCAGATGTATCTCTCAGAGTTAAATTAACAGTGGTTTTACAATATAAATTGGGGTAGGCCTACCAGATAAAAATGCCATTAAATCGGGGTCCGTAGCCTGAAGTGCCTTGCAGAGTCGAACGTAATCGACGCAAGAATACATACGGAACGGAGGGTGAGAAAAATGTCTGCCTTGCGTTGCGTCAGTTACGTGATCCGTCTGCTTGTGTCGGGTTGGGATCAGATCCCGAGCCAACGCAACAAAATTGCTTGCGTTGCGTACCTTGCGTCGAGGACACCCTGCCCACCTGGAGGCAGCAGAGAGCAAGGTTTTGTTTCCTGCTCTGCTCCTACCCCCGAAGCAAGAGGGAAGCCACTCCGTAAATAAACGGATATCTCACATTATTTCACTGGACGCCAACATGAAAGTTAAACAGGACAACGTTGTACAAGCTATGATAGTTGTGTATAATTTATAGTCTCCTACATACTTCCATTTGGTGACAATGTGATGTTTACACACACGACCAACATGTGCTATTACAAATGCTGCTTGCCAGATTCAGTGAGTGAAACAAGCGACCAGGTCGATGAAAACAAACCCAAAATAAGTAACCAGTTTCACCACTTGAGCCCAGCTATTTTCAACAAGAATCATCAAAGCAAGTCCAAATAAGCAACTAAACTTCAGAAATAATCCCAAACTAAAGCAACGGGCAACTATGGATATAAGCTATAGTACAGAAGAACTAGCCTTATATTAAGCAGAACTGGCAACACTGCAAACAAGCGCTGTCATTATATCATTTATTCGTTTCATCCTAATCAAGGCAATAAAAAGCATGTAATCTTGCACCATTAATGACCTACCACCTGTTGAATCAGAATTCAGGACGCCGTCAGGAGATGTCATGATTGTCATATCCAGTCATAAGACATGATGAAGAGCACTTGCTTTTGTTAAATACATAACGTTTACACTATATTATTATTATTATTATTATTATAACAGTACACATACAGTACATGCAACGTTTGAAACCACCAACAATTATAAAAGGCATGGACAAGTCAATGACAAGTGTTTATTGAAATAAATATTACGATGACGATAACTGCGAAGCTTTGCTTGGTACATCAAGGTCTGCATGGGACCGTTGGGACGTCCTGGAAGAGAATAAAAAGGCACAACATACAGACAGTGAGGAGTTTGAATTTTAAGTGAAAAGAACGATTACTTGTCTAGCCAAAGCTAGATGGCTAACTAGCCATATCTGCTGTCACCATAGAGCATAAATAATATACTCTAAAGGTTGTCACCTGTCTTAATGATTGTTGTTGGTCCTTCTGCTTGAACTTCTTCCTCGGGAGTTCTCCATCACAGTTTATGATAGCATAGATACTGGTGTAGTTTTGACAACCAACCATGCCATCAGCCCTTGCAAGTTGCAACAACAACAGGGGAAAAAAAGACCAGATTAACTTCCTGCGTTTTTTTGTGTCTGTTTGACTCCCCCACGCAAGGAACAAAACGGACTATGTGGAGGCCTTAGTGTGTAGGCGCTGTAGTTTGAGCAAGTAGTAAATATGGCGTTAATTCATTTAGGACTATGGCCGTTTCTAAAAAAAAAAGTCTTTCTAAATTCTCAAAGTTTTCTGAAAAACCTATGTTTCTATGTCAGTGGTGCTCAACCTTTTTCATGTCAAGGACCCCCAGAATTTGGCCGCGGACCCCATCTGAAAATAGGTTGTTTCCATGGAAGGACCTACAGAAGCAAATATTTGAGTTAAAAACGCTCTGGAAGAATATATATTCAAAGATTTGCGCCACATTTTCACGATTTAAAGAAAATAGCAGAACCTGACTAGTGAAAGCTCATGAAATGTAGAAGACCTAGTCATACATGAGTCATACTGAGGACCTAGTCCTGATTGGCTTCCACACATAGCCGGTTGAAAGGAGCGTTTGTTACTAAAAACAGAAACCAGACAACCAGCTTCTTTCACCTGACAAATATGTGATCATTTCTTGTTTTTGTTTTTTTCCAATGGAAATATCCTAAAAAGTTGTGTCGTATCGGGCACTAGACTATTTGACATTCAATGTTCTTTTTCCACGAATGAGTCTTGAAAAATGGCGGTCGTCTTATAATCAGTCGTCTTCTAATTGGCGCAATGCGTGGTACTAAAGTATTGGTAACAAAATGTACTTGGCTACCAAGGCTACCAAGTACTCTTTATGCAGAATGTCCCCGTTCAAAATGTAAAAACAAATATTTTGAAAATAGCAGATCTACAAGATCACAATGCGTTGCATTGTACAGTACTAAACCAAATGTACTTGGTGACTTTACGTCACCACTGCTTGGAGGAGCGCCGGACCGTCATCTGTCTTTCCTTAACTTGGCCTGAGCGTCTCCAACTGCTGCAGGAGGCTTAACTTCTAACCCCGGGAGCAGACCACTAGGCTCCATGGAGCCACATCAAAGACCCCCACGTATCAACCCAGAACCTTAGCAGAGAGAGAGAGACGGTCAGTTTAGTCGGCACGCAGTGGTGGAAAGAGTACTCCAATGTTTTACTTACTACTTTAAGTAAAAGTAGGAATGCTGCGATGTAGAACTGCTCTGTTATAACTGAAAGTCCTGAATTCAACATTGAAAGTAGAGAAGTGTCGCCGTCAAAATGTACTTAACCCATTTAGGCCTGACCTCCAAATTAAAAAAGAAATCTTCTAAATCCTCCAGTTTTTTTAAATAAATATTTTCACGATTAAAAAAAAATAGCAGACCTACAAGCTCGTAGCGCGCCACTCGCGCTAAGAGCTTGTAGATCTGGTATTTTTCAATAGCTAAATTATAACATAATGTTTAAAACACCAAAAGGGGTTCCCGCCCAAAATGTACTTAAAGTACCAAAATTAGAAAGTACTTGTTATGCACAATGTCCCCCCCCCCCCCCCCCCCCTTTCATGTTTTCAAATGTATACAAATATTTTGAAAATAGCATATCTACAAGCTTGCAACGCGAGTTACGCGACGACATATGAAATTGTTTTCAAATGGTCTGTTTTGTACTAATAATCACAATCTATGAAGTAATTAGTAACTAAAGTTTTCAAATAATTGTGGTGGACAATGATTTTGCTTCTGAGATGTAGTGGAGGAGAAGTAAAAATACTGGGAATTTGACATACTCAAGTAAAGTACAAATACCTCAAAATTGTACTTAAGCAAATGTGGTAATAGGCCTATACAGACCAATGGTTACATGGTTACAGTCTGTATATATGGGGGGGGGGTTAAAATGTTCCATTTGCATTGAATTAGGACTTTTTATTTAGCCCTTAGTGTAGCGGTCAGAGCACGCGCCTTCCGTGCTGATGGCCGCGGGTTCAAACCCCCGACGATGATGACATAGCGAGCGTTGGCTGCCTCCCAGGGCTGATCGGATGAAAGACATGTTATGTCACGTGAAAGCATAGGAGAAAAACCATGTTCATGCTCTCTCTCTCTCTCTCTCTCTCTCTCACACACACACACACACAACGCCACCACCCGCCCACCCCCTCTATCCCTGACGCTAGGCTGTCTGAGTGGCCATTTGCCATGCATTCCTCCCCCCCCCACCACCCCTATTTGGCCCCCCGTTTCAGGAAGTGGCCCAATTAGTGAATAGACACCACGGAGGAGGAGGGGGGTAGTACATGGGTGCAGGAGAGGGGGATTTTACGGGGGCCAGTTTAGAATTGCAGCCGGCCGTAGGTGCCCTTTGAGAGCGGTTTTGAAGGAGTCAAGGGATTCACATATCTTAATGACTGTTGGTACGGCGTTCCACATTTTGGTGGCATAGGAGCTAAAATAATTTAGTCCCTTGTTTGTGCCGAATCTGGGTTGTACATGGTTTGTTGCACTCCCTCTGGTGTTGTGGGTGTGGACTTCGTTTACATTAAGGAAGTATTTAGACAGGTACATGGGTATCTTGGTGGTGTATCGAATCTTGTGGACCAGACCCATTGCAAGATGCTGTACTCTGTCATCGACCCTAAGCCATCCCAGCCTGTCAAAGTGGGCAGGGGTGAGGTGGGTGAGGGTGGTGAGGCCAAGTAGGAGCCTGACCAGTTTGTTTTGGGAGGTCTGGAGCCTTGTTTTAAGGGCCTTTGAGGTGCTGTGGTACCAAGAGGTGCATGCATAGTCAAAGAAACCTTGTGTATAAGGGCTCCTGTTAAGGAGGTGTTTTTGTTGACCAGTGAGGAGATCATGTAAAATAATCTTGTTCTTTGATTGACTTTTTTGATTACGTTGGTGGCCAACAACACAGCTAGCTAACCGGCTATCGTAAGTAACATTATGGCACTATAAAAGCTCAATTGCCATTAATGAATTAATTTGCCAACTCATGTTATCTTTTAACCATGATACAACGTTTGTAAAAACTCATCTTTCCACCATGAACATGTAAGATGACAACTGAATATGATTGGTTAGCCGATTTGCTCGTCTACATACTATATGACGCAAATTCTCCTTTCATTGTCAATAGGCCTGTCTCACAGCCATTCCCCGCCCACTTAGCCTTATTCATGGCCCAGGGCTACATCCCTACCGGCTTTCTCTGCACCATGTAAGGCTGTTTAAGATGTTAAGACCGCTAAAACAGATAGAATAAAGTTTACCTTCAGAAAAAGCGTTGTTTATGGCTTCTGAATGTAGGTATTTTAACATGTAATGTCTATGGAGTGACGTCACGTCAACACCACTAGGTCTGGAAAGGGGGCAGGGAATGGCTGTGAGACAGGCCTATGGCAAATGTGAGACGTGAGGGGACGGAAAGCTGCATATAGGAACAACCTTAGAGCTCAAGCCCATTTCATCCTTTTGCCTACAGTATGTACTTTAAACTAATCAGAGCAACACATTTGTTTTGTTTTTGTATATATATATATATATATATATATATATACACACACACACACACACACACACACACACACACACACACACACACATATACATATATATATATATATATATCACCCATTCTTGAGATAAGGGACAAAACTTTTTTCAAACTGGATTTTTTTTTTTTTTAAGATACATTCAAATCAAATAGATGTATTTGTAGACACAGGTCTCAACTACCAATCTTGAGAAGGAACAGGTTTTTCGCATAACATTTCTTTCTAAAATGGGACATTTATGCACTTAATACCTGATTCATGTCAACTCCGTCAGACACACTAAAATCCCTTTTAATTGAATTTTATCATTTCAACAATAATATAAAGTCCTCAGTTATCTTATAATGGCTTTCAGTAATCAAGTTAAGTAATACAAATCTTTTAATATTATTTTGTTCCAATATCACACTATTATGAAATATCCAATTTCTCAAAACCGTCATTTCAACCTTTATTTTCAATATTATAACATGAAAACCATGTAAAAAAAAAAAAAAAAACATCATTACGTATCATTTCAGTTGGTGTTTCAATACATAAGCACAAAAGATTTGACAGCGAATTTTCTATTTCTTTGGAAATTAACAAAAACATCACGGGACGAACGTCTGACGGAGTTGACGAACATCTGACGGAGTTGACAAGTTTAACTGATTTAGGTTCTAGACCACCTAGGATATTGATTCTGGTGACTAATCCCACATTTTCAAGGATGAGGAATACAGTGGTACTATTTAGATTTGCCCTGTGAACATGGCAGCCATTTTTCAAAATGGCCGCCAACTTTCTGTTATTTCCCAATAACTCAAGTTCTACACCACCTAGGATCTTGATTCTGGTGACTAATCATACATTTTCAAGGATGTGGGATACATTGGTACTATTTAGATTTGTCCTGTGACCATGGTAGACATTTTTCAAAATGGCCGCCAACTTTCTGTTATTTCCCAATAACTCAAGTTCTACACCACCTAGGATCTTGATTCTGGTGACTAATCATACATTTTCAAGGGTGAGGAATACAGTTGTACTATTTAGATTTATCCTGTGACCATGGATGGTAGACATTTTCAAAAATGGTGGACCTGCTATTATTTTACCAATTTACTCAGGGAATATTATCAGAATAATATAAAATCTGTGAATACATTTCTTACCAAGAATTTTCTTCACCAATGTTTGTAAAGGTGTCTACTAACATATCCCACATTGGTTTCTATTTGACCACCCTAGGGGCATGTTTGACAGCTGCTGAAAGTTGGGTACCATCAACAACCAATATAAGGCTAAATGTTCTAAATTTCATTATGCTTTAAGTAGCATGTGGCATGTCAAACTAGGGGCTTTTCATGATTCTGGATCCATTCCAAGCATTAGTTTTGCACAAAAAACACTACGTTGGCTAAAAACGGCCATAGCCATCATCACAGATGTGATGAGGTCAGCACATGTCGGCACATTTGGGCAAGTGCCTATGGCCAAACTAGGGGGTCTATGGCCAAACTAGGGGTCAAACTCCTTGGGCTAAATTCGGTGAGGTGAACAGTGAGCAGTGAACAGTGAGCGAAAGACTGAAGACAGAAGATTTGGCTTCAGGACCATCAGGCAGGATGTGCAGACACTGAAGGCATCAGTGTCTTTCTCTGTGTCCCCAGCATGTCAACCAAAGCAATGTTACCAAATCAAAGGAGCCTTCACCTCATGTCACCTGGGGCTGGGTGAGCAATCGTATCCTGTATCTAAACTCACAACTAAATACAGACACTTGGCCAGACTGCCGTTTGAAAGGGTCAAACCCCTCATCCTGATTGGGGAAGACCACCCCACCTAATCACACCAACCGAACAAGTGAGGTTGGGGCCTCCAGGTGGGCCAGCAGCCATCTGCACAAGACTGGGCTGGACCCTGCAGGAAAGCAATCTCCAGCCAAGACAATGTAAGTTGACTATAACAGAGCCCCAGAACACAGAGCTCAGGAGAAGGATGGAGAAACACTGGCAGGAGGCCACCAAGATACAATGCCCCAGAGACCCAGAGTGTGCCACCACTGGCAGTAAGGAGATCAACTGCTGCAGCAAAGATGTCATGAAAGGCAAGTCTCCACCAAAAAAAACCCTGAACCTAATTGGGGTGTCAAGAGACCAAAGTTTCTCCCCCACAGTTCCCTGCAGTGGCCAGTGAAGTCAAACTGTGCATCTGTACCTGAAAGGGGCAAGTCAAAGGCCAGAAAGCCCACCTCCTTTTAATGTCCTGTCAGTAGAAACTCAACCTGCACCTGAAATAAGCCCTTACCTCTCCCAGAGAAAGTTCATCCTTGAAAATGTAATGATTAGTCGCCAGAATCAAGATCCTTGGTGGTCTAAAACTTGAGTTATTGGTAAAATAACAGCAGGTTGGTGGTCATTTTGAAAAACAATGGCTGCCATGGTCACAGGACAAATCTAAATAGTACCACTGTATTTCTCATCTTTTAAAATGTATGATTAGTCGCCAAAATCAAGATCCTAGGTGGTCTAAAACTTGAGTTATTGTAAAATAACAGCAGGTGGCGGCCATTTTGAAAAAAAAATGGCTGCTATGGTCACAGGACAAATCTAAATATTACCAATGTACCCCACATCCTTGAAAATGTATGATTAGTCACCAGAATCAAGATCCTAGGTGGTGTAGAACTTGAGTTATTGTAAAATAACAGCAGGTGGCGGCCATTTTGAAAAATGGCTGCCATGGTCACAGGGAAAGTCTAAATTGTACCACTGTATCCCTCATCCTTGAAAATGAGGTCTTAGTCACCAGAATCAAGATCCTAGGTGGTGTAGAACTTGAGTTATTGTAAAATAACATCAGGTGGCGGCTCTTTTATAATATGGCTGCCATGGTCACCACGAGACAAATCTGTGATGGCCCCATAGCCAAAAATGTTCCTTAAGGCATGCTCTAACTGTGTGCCAAATTAGAATACTGCCCATTATTCAAAAACAATAATTTTATTGTTTTAGGAACACTTTTGTCAACTCCGTCAGATACACGTCAACTCCGTCAGACACAAAATCTGACGGAGTTGACGTCTGACGGAGTTGACAAAATGGCATTTGTTTTCATCTTAACCCTCTTTAGTACAATGTAGCCATTTTGTTTTTGCTTAATTTTGTTAGCTAAACCTAACCCCTAAACTAAAATAATAAACATTATTTTGGAATTCTTAACAAAGATCATAATAATGTCCTGACGGAGTTGACATGTAAAAGCTGTGACCACATTGTTATCAACATTGTTTGTTTAAAATATCAAACAATTGAATGCTTGTCAGACCAGGTACTCCACTGTTGCAACAAATATAAATGGGACTTGGAAAAGGAGTCTTCAGGCTAAATCTGTCGACAATATTTTCTGATTAATTTAAGACTTTTAAAAAAACCTGACGGAGTTGACGGAGACGTGGGACGAACATTTGATATGAGATATTTAATAGAAAATATAAATTAAAATTAACTGTGTATATTATTTGCTATGTTGTTGACAATCTACTTTAATTTAGTATGTATATTTATGTGATTGTGACAGTATTAGACACTTTTTTGGCAGTTTGAAATTGTGGCCACTTGCTGGGGACAGGCTAAATACAGGCCTTTTTGGGTACAGGGCCTGCTTTTAACTAATTCAGATGGAATATGAAAACAATTATAATGAAATTAAGGGCATAATAATACACAACTGTATTACACTTAACTTTGCAAGTGCTTTTATTTTTATGAATTCATTTATTTTTTACATAAAATAAGGCTCTTATGTGTGGGACATGTTTTTTCCACTTTTGTCCCTCATCTCAAGAATGAGTGATATATATATATATATATATACACACACACTACACATAGCTAGAAAAAACACTGCTCTCCCAAAGTAGTAACACGGATGCGTTTAAAAAAAAGCAACATGTCCTTTTTTTTGTATATTTAAAGACCGTGCAGATTTTCTAAGATGGAATTTGTCTTTCCGTTCCTAGTGTGTCATTACTGGTCGGGAGTTTAGTTGCTGTGCAGTGACGCTGTCATTTAGCGGTGGAGCGAGCGTAGTTGTGGCTCTCGGGCCGTATCCGCAGATCGGCTGCAACGCAGACTGTTGACACCATCGCCTCGGGGATATAGGAAATCTGGATCTGCAAATAGCCACTCTTAATCCATCCAGGACGGGAACCGCTTTTGGTGTTTTTAAAGCATTATGTTATACGTTAGCTGTTGAAAAATAGCAGATCTACAATCTATTTTTGAAAAGAAAACGTGAAAATCTGGCGCAAATCTTTGAATATTATATTCTTTCAGAGCGAACGTTTTAAACAAATCAAATCTTTGCTTCTGGGGTGGTCCCTGGAACAACATATTTTCAGATGGGGGTCGGTGGCCAATTACAATTTTTTCTTCTTCAGAAAACGGTAAAAAATATTTAGAAGACATTTTGTAGAATC
>NC_137871.1:22163989-22196489 GCF_963924005.1 Protomyctophum bolini | reverse complement strand
GATCTACAAGCTCACAACGCGTTGCGAGCTTGTAGATCCCCCCCCATGGCAACAGCAGATGAATGAGATTAGTTCTGGGGCCTGGCCTTACCAGGGAACCTCTCAAACCTCTTCCATTTCTCTCTACAAGGGATTTAGGAGTGTGCGCGTGTGCGTGTGTGTGTGTGTGTGTGTGTGTTTGTGTGTGCGTGTCTTTCTGGATTTTCTGTGACTTTTTTGTGGCTTTTTTGCTTTTTCTTTGGTTGCTTTTTTGCATTTTTGAAAACAATTGAGGGAAAAACTGCTGGGCACTCTACGTCTATATTCTGAATAAATCTATGGGCATTTTTGTGTTACGAAAGCCCCTCACTTCACACGGGTGTGATCTTTTGGTTATCGTTACCTTATCAAGCACAGTATAAAATCTATACGACCTTATGAGACACATTATACAGCATAAGACACATCTACATGTCCTTAAAGGACCTTATGAGACACATTATACAGCATAAGACACATCTACATGTCCCTAAAGGACCTTATGAGACACATTATACAGCATAAGACACATCTACATGTCCCTAAAGGACCTTATGAGACACATTATACAGCATAAGACACATCTACATGTCCCTAAAGGACCTTATGAGACACATTATACAGCATAAGACACATCTACATGTCCCTAAAGGACCTTATGAGACACATTATACAGCATAAGACACATCTACATGTCCCTAAAGGACCTTATGAGACACATTATACAGCATCAGACACATCTGCATGTCCCTAAAGGACCTTATGAGACACATTATACAGCATAAGACACATCTACATGTCCCTAAAGGACCTTATGAGACACATTATACAGCATAAGACACATCTACATGTCCCTAAAGGACCTTATGAGACACATTATACAGCATAAGACACATCTACATGTCCCTAAAGGAAATGCATGTACAGTATTCTAATAACGCAGTCTGGGCAAAAGCATGGATAAAAACCACTGGCCTTGAATTTATCAAATGACCAGAGAGAGGGGGGGTGGGATCTCAAAAGCAGAGGCAGCAGATCTACAAGCTCACAATGCGCCATGATGCGACGCATTGTGGGCTTGTAGATCTGCGGTGAACTTGAAGATCTACTATTTTAGCCCCTCATATACACAAGTTTGTCTTTAGTTTGTTTTGTAAACGCCATTGACAGTGAAAGGAAATTTACGTCATAATGTAACTCATTACATCACCTTTAATCAACATGAGTTAGAATTTAATATTTTAGCGCCCCTCTTCACACGGGTGTGATTGTTTTTGTATTACATAGAACTTGCTGGAATTGTCCATAATATCATAATGATTTTTTTACTTGTATATGCAATATACAAGTAAGTTCCGATAACCAAGTTTTGGTTCATCTGATTTCCATTTTTCTTTTTCTTTTTTTTTTTTACAATTACCAGTCCATACAGCATAGTACTTTTGCAACTTTTGTCCACCCGACAAAACTCTCTAGAAATATAATGTGCGCACACACGCATGAGCACACACTAATATAGCCTTTATACATGCATGTTGACTAAAAAGAAAACACACACACATACAGTCCGTCCACGCGCGTGTTGCCGCGTCCGTGTGCACGGGGCACACGCATTCCTCAAGCGTAAGAAACAGTCACTTTTTCACACGGTCATTAATCAGAGCGCCATGGCCCCTGGAGAGGAAATACATTGACACGGCGGCGTCATCTTCTTTCCGATGCCGGTGCCAAACGTCTGGCCCCCACCGAGCGGGTGGGGTGGGGGGGGGGGGGGGGGGGTCACAAGACCCTCCCCGGGATGTTTATGTTGCAGTTTATCTCCGGACCCCTTTAACCACGGCTGACCCTGGGAATCCTCCATTTTTCAGCAGAACGACCCACACAAAACAAAAATAAGTAAAACCCATCGTAGCCTCGGCGACCTTACAGGCATATGCAAAGGCTTAACTTATGTAACTTTGATAGCATTTTATGTTGGCATAGCACTCTATAGTGTGTACGCATAGTTTCACTTTAATAGATATTCCACTGTTCTTAGCTTACGTACAGGTAAGGCATGATTCCTGGTGACATTTTCTTTGCATTTGATGTATTGCCATGTGTTCTTTGCTTACTGTATGTCACTCTGGATTTAGAGTGTCTGCTAAATTCTAAATAGTAATTGTAATCGTAGCGTTGCTTGTGAGGTAGAAAAGCTCCCGTCTCTCTAGTTGATCATACTGCAGTGTGTCGCAAGTTCAACAAACATCCGTGAATCCATCGCAGTTTACTTTTCCAGTACAGAATTCATTCCATATTTGGATCTGACCCACCATGCCGAAGGGCCAGCGCCCGCCCAGCAGCAGATATGTTAATAGTAAACCCTATACAAAATTGCTCAATTATGACACCCGGTCAGCAGGTGGATTCATCATGAATGTATGTACAGTATATAGACAATATTTTGGGAAAAACTATATGCCAAATCCCCCCCCCCTCCCCCCCCCCCCCCCCCGTGTGTGTGTACACGTATACTACATACATACATCCAGCTCTGCTCCGTGGAAACACAAGCCGTGCTCTGACAGCTAAATGGAACTCTTCCCCACAGCAGCGGGTCTCGTTTCACCTACGGTGGGGAGTAACTTAAATCTCGATGAAGACCAGCGGGGTTATGCATCTGGGGGGGGGGGGGGGGGGGGGTAGCGTTACTTCCCTGGCCCCAAGCTCAGCCCGGAATTATCCCCCTGCTCCCCCAGCAGAATAAAAGCTCATTTGTTTAAAGTTAGCTTGAAAAACAGTACGCCCCATTGTTGAATCAAAGATAGACCTCTCCTGCAACCCCCCCCCCCCCCCCCCCAAAGATAGTCTTATCTATGAATGATCTGAAGCTCTATCTGTGTTGCATGTTGCCATTAAGATACCAGCGCACACCTCCCAACCCCACTTACGCAGGTGGGTCCCCTGCGTAAGTGTGTGTGTGTGTGGGGGGGGGGGGGGGGGGTAGAGGAGAGCCCCGGCTAGCAATTCAATTCAATTCAAAGGGCTTTATTGGCATGAGAAAACATACGTTTACATTGCCAAAGCAGAAAGAACAATACAACAATACAGCAATACAATCAAAACAAAAATTATGTACTTTGAAGGTCAGAATCTTCAATAGATCAACTTCTGTGTACCAAGATAACTAATAACTAATAATAACTAATAACTAATGCAGGTATAGTGCAGGAATATACACAATGATTAGTCTTTAGGGTGGTTGTGTTCCATTTGATATCCTTCTCCTATCACAGCAACTCACAAATCTTGCTGCTGTG
The DNA here is from genome assembly GCF_963924005.1 of Protomyctophum bolini. Classification (NCBI taxonomy): domain Eukaryota; kingdom Metazoa; phylum Chordata; class Actinopteri; order Myctophiformes; family Myctophidae; genus Protomyctophum; species Protomyctophum bolini. The sequence continues at coordinate 22,193,172 of NC_137871.1, read as the reverse complement.
TTTGCACATTGTTGTACTTCGCCCAGCAGATATGGGAGTTTTTTGTCATTGGTCATGTTTTCAAAATCTCCGTGTGTGGTTGTAATCTGTGGGAAGTATGTGTCTCTGATGTCTTGGTACAATGGACAGATGGTTAGGAAGTGTAGCTCGGTTTCCACTTCGTTTAGTGTGCAGTGCACTGCATAGGAGCTCAGAAAGGAATAGGCATTAGTGTTTCTCTCAGGGATCAATAAGGTTTTTGTCTTATATCTGAGGTCTGCATAGATCATGGTTATACATCTCAGGTTTCCATACAGTATGTTACACTCATTATTGTACTTTATAGCAATGTTGATAGAAGCTGCACTAATAATTATCCAACTGCTAATAACTCATTCGATTTCGGCGCCACAGTGCCATCTGCTGGTTGGCTCAGAGTGCCACACATATAACTATATGGGCGAGGCTCTTAAGTTGAAAGCAGATTTGGCCGGGAAGTACAAATCCGCTATTAACATGGTTGAAGAAATGAGCCGAAAACCAAGCTTGTTTTTGGTCTTAAAAGAAGAATCCGAGATATTAGCGTACTAAAATCTGCGTTCCCATAGACACCATATAAGACCAGCGGATTTTCCATTTCCATATGCTATGAGCGCATACAGGACACAATTGATCACCATAATCAATTGATAATGAAATATGCGTCCAAAGGCGATCTCTGCGCCCGGGGCCTTTGGAAAACAGGCGTCAAAAGGCGATTTTGGCACCAAATTAGTTAAATGAAGAAAACTGTCCATTTTACTCAGCTGGTCGACCAATTAAACTTTAAATTGCACACAGCCGTTAATTATGCAGGGAGCGAGGAAGACAATTCTTCCCTCTTCTGTTTGTTAGCATTTCTTGCAACCGGCTACACTATATGTAGTCATGGTCGACCTCGTAGGTTATGGGACCTTTTTGAAAATAGCAGATCTACAAGCTCACAAAGCTACAAGCTCACAAAGCTATACAAGCTCACAATGCGTCACATCGCGACGCATTGTGAGCTTGTAGATCGGCTATTTTAAACTTGAAATGGGACATTCTGCATAGTCAGTCCTTTTACTTTTGGTACTTAAGTACATTTTGATGCCAATAAGTACATTTTGAATTCTGAACTTTTACTTGTAACGGAGTAGTTCTAGATTGCAGTATTGCTTATTATAAACAATCAAGTACCTTTTTCCACCACTGTTGGTTGTCCAGTAATGGCGTGGCATCCCGATGTACAGTATAGTATCGATTAGTATAATGTACAGTATGAGGTACAGTATAGATTAGTATAATGTCTAGGAGGTGAATGTCCAGTGCTGCAGTGTCTATGCGTAACCTCACCCCGTGTCTCGTCAAACTGGAGACGTTTGTCGAAAAAGGAATAGAATTACACTCAACATTAGAGGATGTCTTGCAGTCGCTGCCGTCATGCTATATGTGGTTATCTATCCTTTGTATTGATTGAGATGCCCTTTTGTACATGGAATCTGCATGAATGAAAGAAATCGGGCATCAGCTAGTCTGGGTGGATTGTCCCTCCTGCAAACTGTGCAGGGTCAAATAAAATCACACCCGTGTGAAGTGAGGGGCGCTCTTATCATCATACGTCATCATATATCATCTCATTCCGGCCAATCACAGCTTGTGTCTTAAATTTTGCTTGGTTTTCACCATAGCACCACCCACCTGGACTTAAGCCTCGCCCACAGCTGTGTTGTATGATAATGGGGGAGGGGTTCAGGTATATGATGACACTAAAGTGGTGTATTTTGATTGGGCCTTTTGACTCAAAGGCTTTCAGCTTTCAGGAAGAAACCAAAAATACACAGGGAATACATTATTTAATTATTCTAACCACACCTGGGGGTCTACTAGAGTAATGTTAACTCCATATGACACACCTGGGGGTCTATTAGAGTAATTTTAACTCCATATGACACAACTGGGGGTCTATTAGAGTAATGCTAACTCCATATGACACACCTGGGGGTCTATTAGAGTAATGTTAACTCCATATGACACACCTGGGGGTCTATTAGAGTAATGTTAACTCCATATGACACACCTGGGGGTCTATTAGATTAATGTTAACTCCATATGACACACCTGGGGGTCTATTAGAGTAATGTTAACTCCATATGACACACCTGGGGGTCTATTAGATTAATGTTAACTCCATATGACACACCTGGGGGTCTATTAGATTAATGTTAACTCCATATGACACACCTGGGGGTCTATTAGATTAATGTTAACTCCATATGACACACCTGGGGGTCTATTAGAGTAATGTTAACTCCATATGACACACCTGGGGGTCTATTAGAGTAATGTTAACTCCATATGACACACCTGGGGGTCTATTAGATTAATGTTAACTCCATATGACACACCTGGGGGTCTATTAGAGTAATGTTAACTCCATATGACACACCTGGGGGTCTATTAGAGTAATGTTAACTCCATATGACACACCTGGGGGTCTATTAGAGTAATGTTAACTCCATATGACACACCTGGGGGTCTATTAGATTAATGTTAACTCCATATGACACACCTGGGGGTCTATTAGAGTAATGTTAACTCCATATGACACACCTGGGGGTCTATTAGATTAATGTTAACTATTAGAGTAATGTTAACTCCATATGACACACCTGGGGGTCTATTAGAGTAATGTTAACTCCATATGACACACCTGGGGGTCTATTAGAGTAATGTTAACTCCATATGACACATACGAAACAGAAAAAGTACAAGAATCCCGACACCCCATCTTTTTATTTTCATTTTTGTACACTTTTTTTACAGGTTAGTTTTAACCTGCCACGAGTTAGTTTTAACCTGCCACGCATGTTGGGAAGCCACAGGTTAGTTTTAACCTCCCACGCATGTCAGGGAGCCACGTGTTCGTTTTAACCTGCCACACGTGTTAGAGCCACGGGTTAGTTTTAACCTGACACCCATGTCAGAGAGCCACAAGCTATAGTTGTAACCTGCCACAGGTTTGTTTTAACCTGCCACACATGTCAGGGACCCACAAGCTATAGTTGTAACCTGCCACAAGTTTGTTTTAACCTGCCACACATGTCAGGGACCCACAAGCTATAGTTGTAACCTGCCACGGGTTAGTTTGAACCTGCTACAGGTTCGTTTTAACCTGCCATGCGTGTTGGGAGCCACAAGTTAGTTTTAACCTGCCACGCGTGTCAGGATCCACAGGTTAGTTTTAACCTGCCACACATGTCTGGGAGCTACGGGTTAGTTGGGTGAGACTGTTGGTATGTCTAACTAACGTATGCATAATGCACCCCGAGAGAGACAGACAGACACAGACGAAAAGACAGTGAGAGAGAGAGAAGCGTGTGTGTGTGTGTGTGTGTGTGTGTCTGTCTCTCTCTCTCTATATCTCTCTCTTTCTCGCCCTCTCCCTCCCCCCTGGTGGAAGGGGGGGGGGGTTTATGAGCATAAAAGAGATTTCCTGAAGCGAGAGCATTCCAAGGGCGCTGGTGGTCTTCCCTCGCCAACAGGCAAGACAACACACGCTGGGGATGTCTGCCAGGTAGCTGAGCACAAAGAGCCCTCATTTCCTCTCCTCCTCCTCCTCCTCCCCCCACACCCCCCCCCCCCCCCCTCTCTCTCTCTCTCTCACCCCCTCCCCCCAAACAAAAAAACTAAAAAGAGAGAGAGGGGGAAAAAAAGCAAGTTGACGGAAGTGGAATGCGCGTCCTTTGATTCTCCAATGGTGAATAGACGACGTGTTAGGTCAGGTTCTCTTTCTCATCAGTTGAATTTGTATTAAACATTTTTGGTGCATGTAAATAATTACATAAATCTGAGAGATAATCTGTGTGTGGATCAACGTAGAAAAAAAATCCCACAGGCAAATATATGGTTTTAGTTCCACTTCTGCACTTAGTTTTTCTGTCAAAATAGTATTTTGGCAGTATTGTATTAGGGACCAGAACATGGTTCCCTATAGCGATCATCTGGTATGCTGTATCGCCTTAGCTTTTAACCACTTGAAACCATTGTTTTACACTTTAGATAATGGAAAAAATCTTGAAAATGTGGCGCAAACGTTTTTAACTCATATCTTTGCTGTCTGTCTCTGTCCCCACACAACATATTTTCGGATGGGGGTCGACGGCCAATTACGTATCATTTTTGGGGATCCTCATGGGGTCTCGTATGGGTCAAAGCGCTGGCCGTAGATATGGGCAGTCTATGGACGGAGGATTTCTCCAAAGCTTGATGTTGTTGGACCGGGTCTTGGCGAGGGTTGGTATTCTTGGATGCGCACACATGTGTAAGACGACACTAATACAAGCCTTGAAGTTTGATACTAGCCTGGGGATCCAACAGCACCCCTCCTCCCCCGAATCCCCATGTACACACACACACACACACACACACACACACACACACACACACACACACACACACACACACACACACACATACATACATGTGCGCGCGCATGCATTCGCCTTCCCAGCTCTAAGCCATGCCTCGCTGGTATCTTATTACCTGGTTGTGTGTGTGTGGGGCCTGTACAGGCACATACACACACACACACACACACACACACACACACACACACACACACACACACAGTGCACAAACACACACACACACACACGCGCGCGCACACACACACACACACACACACACACACACACACACACACAGCGCCACTCTTGTTTTCTTGTGCCACTGTAGTTGGTGTCAGCCACAAGCCAGAAATCTCACTCTATACCTTCTCATTATTGCATCTCTCAGAGATTAGCATGTCAGGAACTGAAACAACAACAAAAATCAACCCAACAACATCAATGCAGTATAGTAGCATAGAAACAATGCAGTATAGTAGCATAGAAACATCAACCCAACAACATCAATGCAGTATAGTAGCATAGAAACAATGCAGTATAGTAGCATAGAAACATCAACCCAACAACATCAATGCAGTATAGTAGCATAGAAACAATGCAGTATAGTAGCATAGAAACATCAACCCAACAACATCAATGCAGTATAGTAGCATAGAAACATCAACCCAACAACATCAATGCAGTATAGTAGCATAGAAACATCGGCGTTTAGCCAAGATCGGTGCTAATGGCTACGGCTAACGTTGTCAGCTTCAGCCTGGAAGAGTTGTAAAGGAGCCTCCGTTGACGACATGTCACACGCGGAGAAGAATCGAGTGCTTTAAATCGGTGGTCCTTGAGGGGGGGGTCTAATGATGGGGAGTCGGTAACCAAATGGACCCTTGTTATATCTTTAACTCTTGAGAGCGTAACATGAAACCAAGTGGTCCATTTGGTTTCATTTTATTCTGGGCGAGCGCTGGCGCTTTGGCATGGGGGGGAGGTGGGGGGGACCTTATAGCTCCATATATGGAGACAACCTATAGCTCCATGTATGGAGACTACCTATAGCTCCATGTATGGAGACTACCTATAGCTCCTTGTATGGAGACAACCTATAGCTCCATGTATGGAGACAACCTATAGCTCCATGTATGGAGACTACCTATAGCTCCATGTATGGAGACTACCTATAGCTCCTTGTATGGAGACAACCTATAGCTCCATGTATGGAGACAACCTATAGCTCCATGTATGGAGACTACCTATAGCTCCATGTATGGAGACTACCTATAGCTCCATGTATGGAGACTACCTATAGCTCCATGTATGGAGACTACCTATAGCTCCATGTATGGAGACTACCTATAGCTCCATGTATGGAGACAACCTATAGCTCCATGTATGGAGACTACCTATAGCTCCATGTATGGAGACTACCTATAGCTCCATGTATGGAGACTACCTATAGCTCCATGTATGGAGACAACCTATAGCTCCATGTATGGAGACTACCTATAGCTCCATGTATGGAGACTACCTATAGCTCCATGTATGGAGACAACCTATAGCTCCATGTATGGAGACTACCTATAGCTCCATGTATGGAGACTACCTATAGCTCCATGTATGGAGACTACCTATAGCTCCATGTATGGAGACTACCTATAGCTCCATGTATGGAGACAACCTATAGCTCCATGTATGGAGACTACCTATAGCTCCATGTATGGAGACTACCTATAGCTCCATGTATGGAGACTACCTATAGCTCCATGTATGGAGACAACCTATAGCTCCATGTATGGAGACTACCTATAGCTCCATGTATGGAGACTACCTATAGCTCCATGTATGGAGACTACCTATAGCTCCATGTATGGAGACTACCTATAGCTCCATGTATGGAGACAACAGCGATATCCAGCGCTGACAATAGACTAGTGTAGAAACCTCATATACTGTATGGATATACATGCCTGGCATTGTCATGGTGATATACGTACTCAGTTGGCTGGCATCGACATCATGACACACATCTAGTGAACCATATATAAGAAGAATCCGAGGTTTAGGGAGCTAGCAGCATTTGGTATGCTCCGATCGCTGATGTCACGATGACCTGGGCACATGGTGTGCCTGACAGTCCGTGTATATGTGTAGGTATATGTACGTATGTATGCTGTCAGGCACAAGGTATATGTGCCTGACAGAGTGACGGGAATTGTTGTGAGTGACGTGACAAAAATGCAAGGTTTCATAGTTGCCTTCGGTCGCAATAATGTTTAAAACACCAAAAGGGGTTCCCGTCCTGAATGAGTTAAGTACTGTACGTAAGTACTAAGTTATTAACTTGAGTAATTCCAATTTCCAATTATTTTACTTCTACTCCACTACATCGCGGATCCAAATGTTGTACTTTTTACCATTCATTAACCACTTCAGCCCTGTACACATTTCGGCCATTTGAAAATAGCCGACCTACAAGCTCACAATGTGTTTGCGGTGCGACACATGAGCTTGTAGATTTGCTATTTTTCAAAAGATTATTATACATTTGAAAACTGAACATTCTGCATAATGAGTATACTTTCTACTCGAGTGCATTTTGAATTCCGGACTTTTACTAGTAACGGGGTATTTCTACATTACAGCAGTGGTTCCATAAGTGGGGTCCGGGGACTCCTAGGGGCCCTCGAGGGAGTTCTAGGGGGTCCCCAGCTAAATTATAGTTGGTTCCATTTGTACATTTCTCAGAGTTAATATAACATTGGTTTCACAATATAAATCATGGTCTTAAATGCCATTAAATGGGGGTCCGTAGACTATTATGCATGTCAAACTGGGGGTCCTTGAAATGAAACGGGTTGAGAATCACTGCCAGAGCTGTACAAATCTCCTCTTATGGGGGTTCCTGGCATATCTTTTCAAATAGGGGTCTAATGAGTGCCGATTTGGGGGTCCTTGACATGAAAAGGTTTGGTAACCACTGCATCACAGTATTGATACTTTTACTTGAGTGAAATAAATTGTGAGTATGCTTCTTTTTTTTTTTTTTTCGTCGGTGGGGACGGCCCTGTGCTGTGCCGAGGCAGCAGCCCACGGCCGCCCCATTCAGAAGTGCAGCAGTCAGGGAAAAAAAGCTGAATGGAGCCTAATCCCTTAAGACTGCACCAATAGAGATTCCATCATGCTTGACTCGCCCGGCGAGAGAAGCGCACAACTTTGGTTTCCTGTCGGAGGGGCTCGCTCTAGGCGAGGGACGGCGGCTCAGGTATAGATTGTTGCCGGTAAATTAAAAAAAGGCACGACACAAATGGAAGAAAAAAAAATAATATTCATGAGAATCCTTCTCCCCCGGGCTCTTTTGTGCGATGGTTGTTTGCGGCGGATAAAGGCCGCCGCGATAGCGTGCGGCTTTAAGCGCGCAGCTTTAAGCGCTTAAGCCCCGTGTTGTGCTTTGCCGCGCGATGGTGTCGTGCGGCGGAAATGTCGCATGACCTTGACGGGGTGGAGGTCGCGGCGTGCGAGCGTGTCAAGCCGAGGTCATGATGTGTACACGCGCTATGGGAAACAGGGATGTGGAGAGGCAGTGGTGGAAAAGGTACTCAAATGTTTTAGTAGAAAGTACACATTGCACAGCATGTCCCATTTCACAAAGTTTTCAAATGTATAAAGATCATTTGAAAATAGCCGAAATATATATAGGGCTTACCTGGTAGTAACTAACGTTTTCAAATAATTCTAGTGGAGATAAAGTACAATATTTGCCTCTGAGATGTACGTGGACTAGAAGTAAAAGTATTAGGAATTGGAAATACTCAAGTAAAGTACAAATATCTCAAAAGATTCCCCGTACTTAGTTACTTAAATGTACACCAGTGTGGAGACTGGAGAGGCAGTCATCTGAAACAATGCATACACACTTCCAAGTGTGCCCTATAGTGTTGGTTTTGAAAGCACATTTAGTTCTACTGGATCTCTTGTCCACTAGTCCCTCCATAACATTTTAGTCTGTTTTTTATCTGTTGACGAACATCAGTGAAATATAACGAAAACATTTTCATCATAGTTTTAGTCGACGAAATCAACACTGGTGTGCCCAAAACAAGCTGTATAGTGTACATTAGATTTAGACCAACCCATTCTGGACGGGAACCCCTTTTGGTGTTTTAAGCATTATGTTATGCTTTAGCTATTGAAAAGTAGCAGATCTACAAGCGGCACTCTCTGATCTGCTATTTTTGAAAAATCGTAAAAATGTGTTGCAAAACTTTGAATATATATTCTTTCAGAGCAAACGTTTTTAACTCAAATCCGGGGGTCCCTGGAACAACATATTTCCAGACGGGGGTCGGCAGCCAATTACGTATATTTTTGGGGGTCCTTGACATGGAAATGTTTGAGAACCACTGACATAGAAAACTGTCAGGATTTAGAAGGCATTTGTAGAATCGTCCTCAGGTCTAAATGGGTTAATGTCATACTGTGCATTCACACCACAACGATTATAACTCTAACTCATATATTTGAAATAATTTCATTTAGAATTGGTTATGACCATGTTTATCGTGTACAAACTTATTTGGCCAATGCAACTCTGATCATAGTAATGCAAATCACTTTATATGCAACCGAATTGAAGCAGACACACACACACACACACACACACACAGTTGTTTTTTTGTGTCCGAACCCATTTAGCGATGCAGACGGACTTAAATGGCTTTTTGAACATAAGGTATTTGTACTCGCTGATTGTTTGGATAAATCGTGGGAGCAACGATGAAAGAGAACACTTAAGTGTTGCATTTATTTTGGCCTGCGTTGCAGATCATTGTCTTCATGTTGCCGTGTCTCGTGTTTATCGCGTGGCCTTTGGTTGTCGTCAACTGATCGCGACGTCTCGTACTTTTGCCGATTGTTTGCGTAAAAAGAAAAGAAAATATTAATTCAGTCATCCGTCCTTTCTTTCACTCACTCACTCTCGCGCACATGCATGCACGCACGCACGCACGCACGCACATACACACACACACACACAGGCTGTCACAGGAACTGTGGGGGGAAGAGAAGAGAGAGAAAAATTCAAAGTTAGACTAATGCCCAAATATCTACTAAGAGGCCTGTGCTAATTACAGTCTGGTGCAATTAGACTGTGATTACAATTAGCGATGTCCAAAGTAGCTAGAGGAAAAACACTGTCAGATGTTTCAGGCGGTGGGCCAGACTAGGCCTGCTGCATGCTGCCGTTGTATATTTACTTCTGCCCCAACAAAGTCAAACAACTCGCGCGCAAGTGCGTGCGTGTGTGTGTGTGTGTTCCCAGTTCAGGGTATGACCCTGTGTCGATTCCGTCGTCGACTTAAAACTTTGACGAAAAAAGGTTCCGTCGACTACCTTTTTTTTCCCAAAAAGAATGAAGAACCAAGCCGTGATGACTAAAACTAAATGACTAAAATAATTTACTGACATTTTTGTTAACAAATAAGAGCTAGACTCGAATGTTAGGGAGAAGAGCTCATTTTATGTTTGGTTGCGCTCCAAAAATAGCAGATCTACAAGTTCACAACGTGTCGTGAGCTTGTAGATCTGCTATTTCCAGAGCGCAACCAAAGTGTAAAATCTGCCATAACGATGCCGTCAAGGCCCGTCGTGTCGCGTATCGGGATTCAGTACGTTTCCATCGTGAAGCTGTTGCCAATACCCAGCCCGTGATGGTAATTCTTTTGGAATCGGCGTACAATCGATATATTGATATATCGATATGTATCTTATCGTGATACATATCTACCATGAGGTTGCAGGCAGGCAATAGAGAATTCCCGCCCCCTTTCATGACGACGAGCGGCCTGGAAAATAATTTCCCATGCATTTTTCCCATAGACGTTTCTAGAAGTATGTATTTAAGCCAACTGAGATTGTGACAAATAATGACAACAAACACAATATTTTGGGCCGAACAAATAATTACAAAGAAGAGAAACAACAAAAAAGTGTTGTACTCTGCCTTTTTATTCTTCTTTCAACTGATTTGTTTCTGCCCAATTGTTTTTGTTTATTGTCATAATTTGTCACGATCCGAGTTGGCTTTGTCTGAGGCTTACAGGTCTTTAAATAAATACTTTTTGAAACGTCTATGGGACAAAATGCATTGGGAACTTATCTTCTGGGTCCCTCGCATTTCAGGGCTCAGATTGAGATAATGGACCATGTTTAGAGTTCAATAAAACATTAATTAGAGGTATATATATATTATATACATATTAAAAGTCTGAGCGGCAGATCATGGCCGTGAGCGAGCCTGGCGCCACAATGGAGGGCAATCACTTCCGGGTCGGCCAGGACGGCTCCTTCTTTGCTTATGTCGTGCATTTCTCTGGCCTCACGTTACTGCCTATGGCTATTTTACCATCTCATAATGTGCCACGATGTGACACGTTGAGAGCTTTAAGATCTGCTATATATATTTTTAATTTTTAAATAAAGTGGTGAAGGAGGTCACAGTTGTCTTATTTCAAATGAACTTTAGACATGCAGTTATTGAGTCGAAAACACCTCCCCTCCTCCTCCTCCTCCTCCTTCCTGTCCAACATACACTTATTAAAAAGTCTCAGAGGAACAAAGGTTACAGCAGGGGGTCAGATTCCACCCTCTTTGCAATGATGTGTGCTAAATTAAAATGTACTCTGCCGGTGGGGGGGTTAGTTTTGGTCCATTTAAGGCCTATAAAGCGTGTTCTTTTGGTGAGTCGCAATCACGGCAGACCTCCCGATTAAAACTTTATGAAAAGGACCATTGACTCTGTCAAGACAAGCATGGCCTGCAATTACAGACGAACGGTGACATGCACGCAAGCCACTGTGAATACGGTCACGCATTGTACGACTGTTACAGCCCACAGACTGCACCGGGAGCACTGATGGGGAATACAGTTACTTAACTCATTTTAAGTGACATTAGACGACCTTTTATTAAAAGTTAGCCTGGGTTCCAGCCTGAAACGCTGCGTTCCGTGATTCTGAATTGTCAACTGCTACGTAGCCACAGTAAAAAGTAAACGATTCAGTAGTACACTGTCAGATTCAGTAGTACACTGTCAGATTCAGTAGTACACTGACAGATTCAGCAGTACACTGACAGATTCAGCAGTACACTGTCAGATTCAGTAGTACACTGTCAGATTCAGTAGTACACTGTCAGATTCAGTAGTACACTGCAGATTCAGCAGTACACTGTCAGATTCAGTATTACACTGTCAGATTCAGTAGTACACTGTCAGATACACTGTCAGATTCAGTAGTACACTGTCAGATTCAGTAGTACACTGTCAGATTCAGTATTACACTGTCAGATTCAGCAGTACACTGTCAGATTCAGTATTACACTGTCAGATTCAGTAGTACACTGTCAGATTCAGTAGTACACTGTCAGATTCAGCAGTACACTGACAGATTCAGCAGTACACTGTCAGATTCAGTAGTACACTCAGATTCAGTAGTACACTGTCATATTGAATGAATGAAAAACTTTATTCTGAACATAACATAGTCAAAGAATTAAAATAAGTGCAATATAGAAAACAAAAATAATATTCCCAAAGTATAAACAACAAGAAAAAAAAACAAGCCTCACTGGCCGCAAGTATAATTTTTTTTTTATCTTCTTTTCTTTTCTTTTTTTTAAAAACTTTTGTATGTTCAGTAGTACACTGTCAGATTCAGTAGTACAAAAAACTGACGGCTGTGTGGGGTGAGTTTAGTGAATGATAAGGGGACGTTGCATACAACAGCAGTAGCTGTGTGGGGTGAGTTTAGTGAATGATAAGGGGACGTTGCATACAACAGCAGTAGCTGTGTGGGGTGAGTTTAGTGAATGATAAAGGGACGTTGCAGGACAACAGCAGTAGCTGTGTGGGGTGAGTTTAGTGAATGATAAAGGGACGTTGCAGGACAACAGCAGTAGCTGTGTGGGGTGAGTTTAGTGAATGATAAGGGGATGTTGCAGGACAACAGCAGTAGCTGTGTGGGGTGAGTTTAGTGAATGATAAGGGGACGTTGCAGGACAACAGCAGTAGCTGTGCAGTGCATATTGATAGAACATCAAACTGGTGTTTTTCTTCAACCCGCACCACAGACCAATCAGAAGCCACGGTTCCATTTCAACCTTCATATGTCCCGCCTACCTATGGAGAATAGGATACTGTCCAGACTGAGTATCGCAATGACATTTTCAGATCCGCGGGACGCAGTGAATCAGGTTAGTTAAAAGTCCCAGATCGCCTAGAACGACATTGAACGAGTTATTCGTTTATTTAGTTTTATTTTTACCAGGGCTTGGCGTTTCCGTCGGTGTATGTGTGTGTGTGTGCGTTTGTGTGTGCGTGTGCATGCGCGCATGTGTTGTCACTACAATCAGCCAGCCAGACAGCCAGCTGCTTCAGTAATAGAGTGACGGGAGAATGGGGGGGGGGGGGGGGTGGGGGTTCTGGGTGACTCCCATCCATCATCAATCACCACAACCAGGTCAGCACAAAGGTCAGGGGTCAGCCTGGATGATTGGCGCAACACAAAGAGAAGAGGAAGTGTGGGAATTGGTGGTAGGCGGATGTGTGTGTGTGTGTGTGTGTGTGTGTGTGTGTGTGTATATTGGACTTGGTGGTAGGCGGCAGTGTTGATTTTGACAGCAAATTTAGGTTTTAGTTTTAGTCATAGTGTCTTGAATATAATTTTTTCTGTCACCTGGAATGTTTTAGTTTCAGTCTAGTTTCAGTCGAATAATATTATATGATTTTAGTCGACTAATGCAGTCGTTTGCTTTGTTCGCGTTGCCCCGCACTCCCGTACGCACAACTTCTCGTCTTTGCATAGACTTTGTATGTAATCGCGCCGTCATAACGTTGATGACTTGAAATAGCCTGAAAATACTGAAAATAGCTATCTACAAGTTGCGACGCGTTGTCGTCATACTGTCATGGTGGTGGCGATGGCTTGTTTGTGTGAGACTTTACAACAACATCCTGACCCCCCCCACCCAGACAAAAGGCCCACAGTAAGGCCTCCATTTCCCCTCGCATTTCTACCATCATAGCACAACGGTACCTGTATTGATGTGCGAGAGGAGGAACAGTATAATCACACTCAAAGCGTTGTTCTCACTATACCACTGTTGTCCAAACCCATCTTCCTTTTTTTTCTCCTCTCTCTCTCATTTGATTTATAATTTTTTTTACTTTGAAAACCCCTCAGGAACAAAAGCCCTCCTTTCACTCCCACCCAAGCACCAACTGACACCTCACTGAGTCTATCTCTGTCTCTTGTCTGTCTTGTTTTTTGCCACTTTTTTTTTCTTTCGTGCTTTTCTTTTCTCATTCTTATTGTTATTATGAAGGTGGGCTGAAGGATGGGGGGGGGGGGGGGGGGTTGAAGAAACGGTGCCGACGCGGGCATCGGAACCCCCTGGGAGGATTTTTATCTGGCCTTGACGACGACCCTGTAATTCTCATGACAGGAAAGCAGAACGACATGAAAAAAAAGTCCTGCGCTTTATTTATTTATTTGGTCTAGAATGGCTTCGGTCAGCGACGGAGATAAACTTGCGGGTATGGTGATGTCTTCTTGGGACGTGACGACAGTAGCCGTCGGTTGCATGATGATGGGACGTACGACATACACCGGCACCGCTCAAAGTGTCCCTGAGCAAGACTCTGAACCCCCAACTGCTCCCGATGAGCAGGTAATTAGTGCCTTGCATGGTTTCCAACTTTTCACCGCCATCGGTATATGAACGTTTGTGTGAATTGGTGAATGTAAAGCGCCTTGGATGCACTATATAAATGCACCATTTATCATGAAGTATCAATACTTCACTATTGAAATACTGTCTTACAGGGGTGGTCGGTAGAGCTGTCGTCTCACAGCTAGAAGGTCATGGGTTCGATTCCCGCTGGGGGCGTGTTCTAAATGGGTTACAAAAATCGTGGGATAAAAATGTAGGAAAAGAAAGAAAGAGAGGAAAAATGGCTAAAAATCCACATTATTATTTGTCTTCATAGGTCATCAGGTCATTCAGAGGTTTATTATTTAGTTTAGTAAAGTCATATTATTTGCGTTTTAAGTTCAACATTTCTTTACACAAGAGTGTACATAGGCCCCCCTGACAATTTGACAGATATTGTGGAAAGAGTGGTGCATTCCGAGATGAACAGTGGTTTTCTATAGCCCTGCTTATATATTTTTATCCGCATGATCAGGCTAACATAATTCCCATGTGGAGAATATCAAGCTCTGGCCTTGGATAATGTTTTTGCTGAGAGACACGCCATTTACTCCATTATATTGATACGTGTTTTCCAAACATAATCAAAGTCCAAACATGTTTCACCGTACGTGGACCATAATACGTGGAGTTGAGTCAGAGTGTGTTATATGTTTTTACGAACGTGGTAAAAACAACGTTTGGGGTCACAAGGAGGTTGAATGTGAGTGCCTTTTTCATGGAAGTTGTCTCACCATGAGTCTTAAGTCATAATAAGAGATGTGCTGTAGGCCCCAGGATGTAAACAAGACTCTTGTAACCTCGCCTGTGCACTGGTGTAAAGTAACTAAGTATGCATTTACTTAAGTGCTGAACTTTACTTGAGTATTTCCGGGAGACTTTCCGGGAGACTTTCAGAGATGTTGCAAGGGACGTTTTTTCAGAGGGTGAAGTCATCTTAAAAATCATGCAAGTATGTAGTGGTGAACAGAAAGTCGGTTCTCCCCCAGGATGAATGTAACGGTGAACAGAAAGTCAGTTCACCCCCAGGATGAATGTAGTTCTGAACAGAAAGTCGGTTCACCCCCAGGATGAATGTAACGGTGAACATAAAGTCAGTTCACCCCCAGGGTGAATGTAGTGGTGAACAGAAAGTCGGTTCACCCCCAGGATGAATGTAGTGGTGAACATAAAGTCAGTTCACCCCCAGGATGAATGTAGTGGTGAACAGAAAGTCGATTCACCCCCAGGATGAATGTAGTGGTGAACAGAAAGTCTGTTCACCCCCAGGATGAATGTAGTGGTGAACATAAAGTCAGTTCACCCCCAGGATGAATGTAGTGGTGAACAGAAAGTCGATTCACCCCCAGGATGAATGTAGTGGTGAACATAAAGTCTGTTCACCCCCAGGATGAATGTAGTGGTGAACATAAAGTCAGTTCACCCCCAGGATGAATGTAGTGGTGAACAGAAAGTCGGTTCACCCCCAGGATGAATGTAGTGGTGAACATAAAGTCAGTTCACCCCCAGGATGAATGTAGTGGTGAACAGAAAGTCGATTCACCCCCAGGATGAATGTAGTGGTGAACAGAAAGTCGGTTCACCCCCAGGATGAATGTAGTGGTGAACAGAAAGTCGGTTCACCCCCAGGATGAATGTAGTGGTGAACAGAAAGTCGGTTCACCCCCAGGATAAATGTAGTGGTGAACAGAAAGTCGGTTCACCCCCAGGATGAATGTAGTGGTGAACAGAAAGTCGATTCACCCCCAGGGTGAATGTAGTGGTGAACAGAAAGTCGGTTCACCCCCAGGATGAATGTAGTGGTGAACAGAAAGTCGGTTCACCCCCAGGATGAATGTAGTGGTGAACAGAAAGTCGGTTCACCCCCAGGATGAATGTAGTGGTGAACAGAAAGTCGGTTCACCCCCAGGATGAATGTAGTGGTGAACAGAAAGTCGGTTCACCCCCAGGGTGAATGTAGTGGTGAACAGAAAGTCGGTTCACCCCCAGGATGAATGTAGTGGTGAACAGAAAGTCAGTTCACCCCCAGGATGAATGTAGTGGTGAACAGAAAGTCAGTTCACCCCCAGGATGAATGTAGTGGTGAACAGAAAGTCGGTTCACCCCCAGGATGAATGTAGTGGTGAACAGAAAGTCGATTCACCCCCAGGGTGAATGTAGTGGTGAACAGAAAGTCGGTTCACCCCCAGGGTGAATGTAGTGGTGAACATAAAGTCAGTTCACCCCCAGGATGAATGTAGTGGTGAACAGAAAGTCGATTCACCCCCAGGATGAATGTAGTGGTGAACAGAAAGTCTGTTCACCCCCAGGATGAATGTAGTGGTGAACATAAAGTCAGTTCACCCCCAGGATGAATGTAGTGGTGAACAGAAAGTCGATTCACCCCCAGGATGAATGTAGTGGTGAACATAAAGTCTGTTCACCCCCAGGATGAATGTAGTGGTGAACATAAAGTCAGTTCACCCCCAGGATGAATGTAGTGGTGAACAGAAAGTCGGTTCACCCCCAGGATGAATGTAGTGGTGAACATAAAGTCAGTTCACCCCCAGGATGAATGTAGTGGTGAACAGAAAGTCGGTTCACCCCCAGGATGAATGTAGTGGTGAACAGAAAGTCGGTTCACCCCCAGGATGAATGTAGTGGTGAACAGAAAGTCGGTTCACCCCCAGGATAAATGTAGTGGTGAACAGAAAGTCGGTTCACCCCCAGGATGAATGTAGTGGTGAACAGAAAGTCGATTCACCCCCAGGGTGAATGTAGTGGTGAACAGAAAGTCGGTTCACCCCCAGGATGAATGTAGTGGTGAACAGAAAGTCGGTTCACCCCCAGGATGAATGTAGTGGTGAACAGAAAGTCGGTTCACCCCCAGGATGAATGTAGTGGTGAACAGAAAGTCGGTTCACCCCCAGGATGAATGTAGTGGTGAACAGAAAGTCGGTTCACCCCCAGGGTGAATGTAGTGGTGAACAGAAAGTCGGTTCACCCCCAGGATGAATGTAGTGGTGAACAGAAAGTCAGTTCACCCCCAGGATGAATGTAGTGGTGAACAGAAAGTCAGTTCACCCCCAGGATGAATGTAGTGGTGAACAGAAAGTCGGTTCACCCCCAGGATGAATGTAGTGGTGAACAGAAAGTCGATTCACCCCCAGGGTGAATGTAGTGGTGAACAGAAAGTCGGTTCACCCCCAGGGTGAATGTAGTGGTGAACAGAAAGTCGGTTCACCCCCCAGGATGAATGTAGTGGTGAACAGAAAGTCGATTCACCCCCAGGGTGAATGTAGTGGTGAACAGAAAGTCGGTTCACCCCCCAGGATTCCACAAAGAAATGAAAAGGTCTCGATTCCACTGAAGAACTATCCTTTTTTCCGTGGCTTGGTATAGTTAATATTCCTCGGACATGAACCATTTCCATGCCATTGCAATAGATCTCCGTCAATTAAGCCTTATTATTTAATGCTTCCCTCAACGCCATTGACGTAGATCAATTGCAATTGCGCTTTTATAGCGCTTTCAATTGATCAAGTCACAATGCTACTCACATTAGCATCGCGTTGCTAGATGTTGTTGTCATAACACGCCATCTTAGATCGTCGTCACCATAAACACCCATTCTATATGTTTCTTTCAATCGCCTGTATCTCCTATTCCTTGGTTCCAAGGTTTATTCCACGGCACAGAGCCGACGATGTGAAGCCCTCCACGGCACCGTCCAACTTCCTAGTTTATGATCAATTCCGGAAGTCTGGAAATGTGGCTTTTCACTGGGAAAAATGCTGGCGGCATTATATCATAATTTGTGAATAAATTCTAGCGCTTAGTGAGTTAAAGAACAACCCAAAAATGGCCAGTTATCAAGCATAAAATTATTTTGTTTTTATAATTCTAAATAAATACACGTGAAATAATTTCAATTAATACACTAAATATAAGAGTAAGTCTGTGAGAGAGCTTACAGTACAAGTTCCAACTACCACGTCACAGGCCTCTTTATCCCCCCTCTCTCGTCTATCTTCCTTATTTCTCCTTTCCCCCTCTGCGGCGCACACACTCAGGTGTGTGTGTGTGTGTGTGTGTGTGTGTGTGTGTGTGTGTGTGTGTGTGTGTGTGTGTGTGCGCATGTTTGCACGTGTGTGTGCGTGCGTGCGAGAGAGAGAAAGGAGAGAGGGGGGAAAGAAAGCAAGGTGCTGCTCGTGCAGATAGGCATGTACATGCAGCTCCTGGTCTGAATGCCACTTCCTGCCGTATGAAAGGCGAGCTTGGGGGTGGAGGGGGGGGGGGGTGAAGGGGGGGGGGTGAAGGGAAGGAGGCGGGCACCACCTCCTCCTCCTTCTCCTCATGCCGTTGAAAGCCTTGTTTGCCATTCTTGTGCATGGGCTGCAGGGGCCGAGTGCCTCTGAAAAGGCTGTGTGTGTGTGTGTGTGTGGGGGGGGGGGGGGTGAGACAGGGGGAGGAGAATGGGGGGGAGGAGGAGGAGGGACACATCCGTGTTTGCCAGGTGTTCCCTTTGGTTCCCTGATGGAGGCAGAGACCATGGAGAGAGAGAGAGAGAGAGAGAGAGGAGAAGGAGACAATTGAGAGACAGGAGACGAGCGAAAAGTGTAGAAGGTGGAGGAGAGGGAGAGGGGGGGGAGGGAGAGGTGGGGGAGAGAGGGAGAGGCTGGGATGGGGCGAAAAAACCACTAGATCCTGCCATTCTTCCACAGAGATAATCTGTCGCTGGTATACGGGAGGTGTGTGTGTGTGTGTGTGTGTGTGTGTGTGTGTGTGTGTGTGTGTGTGTGTGTGTGTGTGTGTGTGTGTGTGTGTGTGTGTGTGTGTGTGTGTGTGTGTGTGTGTGTGTGTGTGTGTGTGTGTGTGTGTGTGTGTGTGTGTGTGTGTGTGTGTGTGTGTGTGTGTGTGTGTGTGTGTGTGTGTGTGTGTGTGAGTGCGCGCGCGTGCGTGCGTGTGTGTACTTGCAACGGAGTCTCTAAGGGTGTGTGCTGCCTCTTTTTTATGTTTGCGCAGGTCCGTGGCTTTTGTGCGCAGCATTATGCTCTGGTGATAAAAAAAATAGAAAAAAATGCTTTTCCACAGCCCATCAACAATGGCTTATCTACGACCCAATCACAACCCCGAACACTATAGCTTGTTAAGCCCCAGTGCATCGTGCAGCCTTCCTCTTTCTTTTTTCTGTGTGTTTTCATAACGTCCAGAGAACCACCAGCAAGCAACTTCAATGTAAGAAGATCCAGGAGTCAATAGTTTATGGCCGTATCGAGAAGGGGCTGCAGGGAATTCTGGGAGTCCATTGTCATTTCAGAATATCAAGGTTATCATAGTTTTAGATGTTTCATTATAGTTTAGTTTTAGTTAGTTTTGACTTATTTATTTTCTAATTCAGTTAGTTTTAGTTCGTTTTTTAGAGTGGGTTTGCTAGTTTTTAAGTTTTTTTTGTTAGTTTTTGTTTAGTTTTAGTTTTTTCTGGCCTTTTCAATCCTGCACCGGACGAATAAATCGGGTCCAGGATTGAAAAGGGCCAGAGTAAGTATTGTGGAATAAAAACTCAAGAAAAGAATATTCAGTTACAGATAAGGTTTATAAATAAATTGACAAAAACTAATACTAAGGGCATTTCATTTCGCGATCCCCCAGGAGGAAGTTACTAATGTTGCTCTGGAGAGGAATGTCTGGACCTCTCTCTGACATACAAAATGAGTGAGCAATTAATATTTCCTGAAACACATAAATAAATATAGATCTGAATTACAGGTCTGTAACTCTGAGCGTTAAGGAGTTCTTTGCAAATAAAACATTTGAGAACCACTAGTACTAGTTGGACTCCTAATGTGCCATGGTGTCATAATCAATTCCTGAAGAAGATCCCACTGATCGAAAAGTTGAATTAATAAACCAGTGGAGCTGATTTACTCCTTACCATTGTGGCGGACTCTATTTATTTCTCTTATAATACATTTGCACCAAATCCCTTCGCCAAAAGTAGCCGGTCTACAAGCTATACAACCCATCGCAATGCCATGGGTTGTCAACTTGTAGGTCGGCTAGTTTTGGCTAATGTTCATCCCCCCCCGGTTCAAGTGGTTCATAACTCTGAGTCTTCTAGTTGGCTAGCATTGCTTCCTGTCTTGTCAACATTACAAAGTGCTGTTACTGAGCTGCAAAGGACAAAATGCAGCGTTAGAGTTGTGAAAACATCCCCGATGTGCAGGTCTCTGCTTCGATAATGGAATGATCACCTCACAAGAGTTTTGCTCAATTTGCACAGTCATGCGCATACATCGTTTTTTTTCCCCTGTTTCAAACGTACTTGATTCAGCGGATGTGAGTGGGGTGTTTTTTGAAGATACGGGTCAATAAATATCGGCAGCATAACAAACCGTATAGTCAAAAGAGGAGGCGGAGGATTGTGGTTGGGGAAAAGCTACGTTGCGCTGTCATTTTGAGAAGACTTTTGTTAGTTTTGAGATTAAGCAGATGGTAGCATGTGAATAGACCAGTTTATCTGTCTTTAGAAACCAACGGTTGTTATTTTTCTTTTCTCTCTCTCTCTCTCTCTCTCTCTCTCTCTCTCTCTCTCTCTCTTTTTAAGGGAATCACCTCCAGTATATGTGGAGTAGTTACACAACTGAGGTGTGGTTAGTTTGGCAGAGAGAGAGAGAGCGTACAGAGGAAGACGTGTGTATGCCCTAAAACTGACATTGTTATCATTATACGCCACACGTGAAACATGAAACTTTGTTTTTAGCATTTAGCACAATTGTGGTATCCGCTGAATGAATAGAGTAGAATACAATAGATGCAATACAATGGAACAGAATACACTTAGTTGTGCATGTGTGGAGATTTAATTGTCTTAGGCTCAATTAAAAGCAGACAAGGCACAGGTGAAAAGTGCAAAGCGAAACCCTTTGTGGATCAGCGGGCCAGGCACCTGACTGGTAGTAGTCCAGCGCCACAGTGTGTTGCCGGTTCGAGTCCTGTTCCCGACGACCTTTACTGTATGTTTTCCCCCCATCTCTCTCCCCCTTTCCTTATAACTACTGTCTCCTATCAAAAAACACAAAACTAAAAAAATAGATAGATTTTTTGCGTTGGCTATTTCAAATTTCCTTTTTTTTTCTTGAAAGTAGGTCGGGAGTGGCTTATTGTCGGTATCAGCCGGTAACACGCGGTAGTCTGTCCCGTTACAATGAGCTATAGACCCCTGGGAGATGGACTGCTGAGGTGGAGCGCCACGCCTACCATCAGCTCCCAGTATGCTTCCCGCACGACTTGCCGCACCCAAGCCGTGCTGTGCCCGGGATCGAACCCATGACCTAGTGGTCCAAAGGCGAGAGCTCTACCGAGTCCGACCGAGCTAACCCAGACACTAAAGGACACTTATATAGAATCTGTTCAAAGCAAGTGGGTTGCGCACATCCATTTCCTTGGGGGTGATGAAAAGATTAAAAGAAAAATCCACACACAGCTTTATTTGGTCCTCAGTGTTTGGTTTATTTTTTAAAACTCATCATTACAGGGTGCTTTAAAAGAAACAAACAGTGAGGTGCAAAGCTGTGTGTGTATCCTTTCACTTTATATAGAATCGACCTCGGCAAAAGTCCGATTTCGCATGGGCTGCGACGTCCGACTGCATGGGCTGTCGCTGTAGAAGAAATGGCATCCGTTCTCGGGCAACGTTCCCTGGATGAATAAACATTAAAGAGGGTGAGAGAGAAAGGGAGCGGAAAAACCAACAACCCAAAATTGGAGTCACGCGACTATCATTCAACAACAGCAGTGAGATTACTGCCATTGTGCTTAATAGAGTTTTTTCTTTTTTCCTCCTCCTTCCCCTCCCTAACCACTCTGCACCACCATTCATATCCTCGCAGTCCTGGAGAGCATGATTCAATTACCGGTAGCTTTACTGTAAGACAAATACAGAAATAGACTGGAGGGAGGTGTAAGGTTTCACTCTGTGTACCCAAGGTCAGGAGACTGTAAAATAATCCCCCCCCCCCCCCCCCCCGTTAAAAGGAATACGCATCTGCAAATAGGGCGTTGCTGAATAGGCTGAATGTATATAAGAGCTAATGAATAAATATTATTCAGAATAGGCTAATTCGTGGCTTAATCTCTCTCTCTCTCTGCTTATCGCGTCGTCTATCTGGCTAGATGAATATTAATAACGGAACGGGGTAGAACAAGGGATCTTCGACGTTTTTTCAGGCCAAGGACCTCTTAGCTGAGTAGTGTTGATTTCTTGGACTAATACTATGACAAAAAATGGTCGTCGACTGCCTTTTTTCACTGACGAAAACTAAATGGAAACTGAGCTATGATTACTAAAACTAAGACTAAATATATTGACAACAAATATAAACTAGACTATTAAAATGTGGACTAGTGGACAATAAATCCTGTATAAGTCATTTTACACTTGGTTGCATGCTGAAAATAGCAGATCTTGTGAGCTTGTAGATCTGCTATTTTCAGCAAGTGTATATCGGTCATTAAGACGGCATCAAGGCCCGCCAAAATACAATTCAGTCGACTAAATCAACTGTAATGATTTTACACTAGCTGAAAATAGCCGTTGTACGGCTATTTTCAACATGCAAACCAAGTGTAAAATGACTGATACTGGATCTCTTGTCCACTAGTCTATTTAGTCTTAGTCATCATAACTTAAATTTCATTTAGTTTTGTTTTCGTCAGTGAAAAATGGTAGCCGATAAACATTTGTCATAGTAGACAAAATCAACACTGACTGGTCCAACTCGGGGTGTCCCAGGGCCTCCCCTGCATGTGCCTCATCCAGCTATAGTACCACCCAGGCACATTTCAGATAATCCACACGTCTCGGTTTCAAATCTAACTCATGACCTCTGTCCAATGTCAGCAACTCTCTCTCTCTCTCTCTCTCTCTCTCTCTCTCTCGCTCCAGTGTCCATTGAGCTGTTCGATAAAGCAGTAGTCTCACGAGCCAGCCCGTTGGCCTCCCACAGTTCGTCGTACAGTCTGGTGCACGGAGGCTCTGGAAATATTCCGAGTATAAAGAGTAAAAGTATTGTTAAGCATCTGCATTACTTAATTTACAAATACAAAAAGTCTACACAATTTTGTTAACTTTTGCCTGTTATCTCTCCTAATGCATTCGTACCAACATCAATACAGCATGGAATTGTGGACAAAATTGTGGACAAAATCGTATCCAACGGCAGCAAAATATTCTTTAGCTTTGGGTCTGAGAGGCTAAATGTCATCACGTTGTGGTCCGTGGCTCTCAAACGCTGAATAAATAATGGACCTTCATATGAAATCGGTTGAAAACCAGTGCCCAAGGGGCTGGCGTCATGGCAACGTGAAGTCTGACCTGGAATGCTGTCGCTGAGAGATACCAAGGGGGTTGTCTTCCCCAACACACACACGCACACACTGTCCTTGCCCTACTCCCTTCGGAAATGCTGAAAGTATCAATTAGGGCAAAACCCCCGAGTCCACCCCCCCCCCCCCCCCCCCCCCCCCTTCCACATAACATACAATCGGAACTGGACGGGACACCAATTTGACCGGATTCCACTTTCTCAAATTGCAGGAAAACAACACTTACTTAACTGACAGGCAGGCAGCAAGCACTCCCTGCCTTTTGAGTGGGGCTTATTGTTTCACGCCTTGACCCCCCACCATCCCACCGCCCCCACCCGTCCTCCATTCGTCCTTCACGCACATACGGTCGTACACGCACACACACACCCCACTTCACCTTGGCCCCTCTCCCCTCTCTGTGTCCCGTCGCATGACAACAAGCTAAGTGTGCACCTTTCTGTGTGAGGTCAGCAGTAGGCCCCTCTCTCTCTATCTCTCTGCAGACTGACAGCTCTGGGGGCCTCTGTCTCTCTGAGTGTCTGAAGGAGGGCCTGTCTCATGCCCCGGGGCGTCTTTGACAGCAAGGGGAGGAAACCCACTATCACAATGGTTTTCAACCAGTCAGTGGTCCGGGGACCACTGCAGTGGGTTCCAGGTGGTCCCCAGCTAAATGATGGAGAGTTGGTAACCAAATGGACCCTTGTTAGATCTTTAACTCTTGAGAGCGTAAAATTGGGTCCATTTGGGCCCTTACGGGTCCAAATGGATGAAGGTTTCATTTTACACTCTCAGGAGTTTAATTATTGTTAAACAACACAAGAAGTCTCCACAACTAAAGAATGTAGAATATATATTTTTTTTTATCAACGTTTGCCTGTTATCTCTCCTAATGGTACCAACATCGATACAGCATGGAATTGTGGACAAAATCTTATCCAACAATAACATAATATAATATTCTTTAGTTTTTGCAGGGCTCACCAATAATGTCCGTACACAGAGAAATGTGTCCGTGGCAAAGACTTGGTCATGTCCGTGGCACATTTTTAGATTTTCTGTTTCAAAAACACCCAAGACCCAATTACTGTATGCCAATCTCCAGGTTTTCCATATCTATGGCAATTGTTTATTATGACTCTATGGCACATTAGGATTCCAACTAGTACTAGTGGTTTCAAATGTTTTATTTGCAAAGACTCCTGTAAAGTTGAACACTCAGAGTTACAGACCTGTTATTCAGGGCTATATATGTATGTGTTTCTGGTAATATTATTGTCTTATTGTCAATCTCATGTCCGTGGCAAAAAAAAGATGTTGACAAAAATGTCCACCACAAGCCAACATGGCGACCTCTGTTTTAGGGTCTGAGAGGCTGAATCTCATCAAATGGTGGTTCATGGCTCACATGTCAAATTTTAGAAAGAAGAAAATGTTTTTTTTAATGATTTGTCAGGAGACGAGTTGGCTTTGTCTGAAGCTTATAAAGGTCCTTAAATAAATACTTTCTGAAACGTCTATGGGAAAAATTTATGGGATATTATTTTCCGGGCCGCTTGTCGCTCTGAAAGGGTGCGGGACTGCGACGCTCTATTATAAGAACTGACTGGTTTGACTGACTTGACTGACTCACTTTGTGCTATACGCTACAAGGTTGTACAGTTACATCTGCTATCTCAGAATAATAGCCAAATGGAAAAGTGGTTAAAATGATTCTGATGCTTGACTACTTTTGCTGTGGACCCCCTGTAACCTCCCAAAGGACCCCAGGGGTCCCCGTACCCCACCTTGAGAACTGATGTCTTACAAGGTTCAATGTTGGACTTTATTGTTATCTTGTGTACAGGTAGAGTAAAACTTATTTTTGTTTGGCTTTCTTCAGACAATGCAGCATCATTGATAGCATATATTTAAAAACAAACAAAAAAAAACACAGCAAACAAAGGGATAGAAAGAATTAAGAGTGCAATCAAAGAGTAAAAATCACACCTGTGTGAAGTAAGTGTTTGCAACTCCGTGTGGGGTCCCTGGAACTTCCAGACCCACAGGGTGCTGGCCCGGTTCCGGCGAGCCGCCCGTGTCCGAAACGGTAGAGAAATGACAGAGTTACCGTGTGGGTCACCAGAACATACAGACCCCCAGGAACGCGCCCAGGGGGCCGGGCCGGTTCCAATACTCTAGCACTTTTACTCGAGTAAATTTTGATTTGCCGTAATATTTACTTGCAACGGAGTATAGTTCTACGTTGCAGTATTGATACTTTCACTCGAGTAACAAACATGAGTACTTTTTTTCCTTCACCGGGCCCTGGACACAAATCACGGTGAATGACAGGATAGGATTAGAGACACCAGCTGGTGGTGTGCACCCAATCAGCCTGTCCGCTGCCCAGCCCCTCCTATAAGCCTTAAATCAGCTCCTCCAGTCCTGCACCCCCCGCCCCGCCCCGCCCCAGGCCCTTTAGCCTAACTTAACACATGCTATAGATCAGTGGTTCCCAGAGTGGGGTCTGGGGACCCCTAGGGGTCCTTGAGAGAGTTCCAGGGGGTCCCCAGCTAAATGATAGTTTGTAACCAAATTAACCCTTATGGGTCTGTAACTCTGAGAGTCTACAAATGGAACATTTGTAGGGGGTGGGATCTCTATACTGAGACAACATGTAGTCCAGGAAGGAAGTGAGCCCAGCATGGACACTGCTAAAATATCTAAAATATCTAAAACCACATATTACACACATAAAGACCCTTAGGAAAGTGCTCTTCGAATTTAATGGGGGAAGTTCCTAAAAAAAAAGAAAAGATCAATGATGTAGGGAAGAGAAGGTCAGCGGGCACCACATAAATCACCCACCTCCACGGCAAAGGATCTTTTATTTATGTTTTGCCCCCAGGGAGCAGATGCTATACACCTCCTCGCTCGGATCCACCCAGCCCTCCCTGGGATCCACCCAGCCCTCGCTGGGATCCACACAGCCCTAACTGGGATCCACCCAGCCCTAACTGGGATCCACCCAGCCCTAACTGGGATCCCCCCAGCCCTAGCTGGGATCCACCCAGCCCTAACTGAGATCCACCCAGCCCTCGCTCTGATCCACCCAGCCCTAACTGAGATCCACCCAGCCCTCGCTCTGATCCACCCAGCCCTCGGTGGGATCCACCTAGCCCTCGCTGGGATCCACCCAGCCCTAACTGAGATCCACCCAGCCCTCGCTCTGATCCACCCAGCCCTCGCTGGGATCCACCCAGCCCTCGCTCTGATCCACCCAGCCCTAACTGGGATCCACCCAGCCCTAACTGGGATCCACCCAGCCCTAACTGGGATCCACCCAGCCCTCGCTGGGATCCACCCAGCCCTAACTGGGATCCACCCAGCCCTAACTGGTCTCATTGAATATGAACTATAGGCGCGTTATATCGCTTCACGTTTGAAAGGACCTTACATACTGTACTTAAGTACATACTGTACTTTTACTCCACTATACATCTCCAGTGGCAAATATTGACAGTTTAACTATTGCAAAACCTTAGCTATACTACTGTCTACTTTTGGCACCTGAAGTACATCTTGCAGTATTTGCAGTAGGCTATTTGACTTGAGTAAAAAATGTAGTAGTTTTACTCTCTCTCGATCTCTCTCTGTCTCTGTCTCGCTCCCTACCCTCCCACCCATCCCTCATGCACTGTTTCAACACATCCCTCTCTCTCTCGACTTCCTTCCTGCCCCGCCCAGTGGATTTTAATACCTGCCTGTCATGTTTTCTTCCCCCCTCGCCCCCCGCCTTCCTCATCCGACCCCCCCCCCCCCCCTCTCTGACTCTCTGTCTCTCTCTCTGTCTCTCTCTCTCTCTCTCTCTCTCTCTCTCTCTCTCTCTCTGCACTCGGGTAATTACTAGATACACACACACACACACACACACAGGCAAGGGTCTGGTGAAGAGAGAGAGAGAAAATAGAAACCCTTTCATTTTAAAGGGATCGGTAATTATCTCAATGGAACACAATAAAATGGCTTCCCCGCCACCAGAGGAAGGGGAAGTTTGGGGGCCGGCATCCCCCCCACCCACCCATCCCTGCTCCCCAGGAGGTCCCACATAGCATAGGTTGTGTCTGCATGCGTGCGTGTGTGTGTGTGTGTGTATTCTTTTTGCATGCTCATGTGTTAGATACACAAAGAGAGTGGTTAAGGAAACAATTCACATCAAGTTGTTCTTGTTTTGTTAGGTGTTCAGTGTGGGTGTGTCCATGTGCATCTATATATATATATATATATATATATATATATATATATAAGCTACAAACTAAAATGGAGTTGTGTCTCTCCTATCCTTCTCATTCTCATAGTGAGCTGATCAGCATCAGCTCACCTGTTGGAGGAGCTCAGTGGTGGAAAGTAACTTTAAAAGTGCATTTGTTTTCCTTCACTGCAGTATTTACAATTTCCAATACTTTTCACCATTGATTTTAATTCATTTTTTGATGCAAATACTTTTGCACTTTTACACAAGTCATTTTTTTATCCGGGACTTATTTCTGCAGTATTTCTGCATTGCCATATTGATACTCATACTTAACCCATAAAGCACCATTATCGTAACTTAGGCTACGTTATTTGGTTTAGTCTGGCCGCCCGCCATATCCGCAAATCAAGTGGAATGACGTAAATTGACGTTTTATACATGTTTTGTTCCGATCGACTCGATAGCCTACTCGTGTTTTAGCACGGAGTGTGTCGCCGGTGTCGAGTGTGACACTGGAGCGCACCATCTTTGCGCGTCCGGGATGGCGTTTCTGGTCAAAGCGAGGTTTATTCAATGGCCGATAGCCGGTGCCGTGATAGTCGCGGTCAGGTCTTTTCTGCAACGCAGCGAGAGATCAACAACCGCTCAAGACAACATACATCATTACGTAACATCCGGTTATTTGTATTTGGCTCTTCAAAATAAGGGTTGAAAGGGGGAAAACTTGGTAATACGAGGTTAATTCATTAATTCAGCTGGCAGGGAATGTAGTTGAAGAAGTGTATACCGGTGCTGCCTAGATTGGTCGGGTCTTAAGCAACAGGGGAGATTTGTGCGTCCTTCCTCGTTGTTCACTTGTTATATATGAACGTACTTTGGGGTGGAAACGGCTACCTGGAAGCCAGGCTCTGATTTAGTGCCATGGCCTCCGGTTCACCTCGGGAGAGGTGGGGGGATCTATAAAGTTTCTTTCTGCTGTAAATAACAGCTTTTACAGCCCTATAGGACTGCATGCCTCGGGCCCATGCAGACCGGCCTCTGGTGATCCCAACACCTTCCCTCAATCAATACTGTGGTGCGGAGGCAACGTAAACGTCTTTAAATGTGTGCCCCAAATAACGCTAAGTTTAACTCTGCTAAGAAACAAACTGCAACGACTTACATTCGGACACCGACATTATGTGATTGTCTACACACGATTGTCAAATATTTCAGCAGGTCACCAATTTCTCCATAACACCCCCATGCTGGAGCGGCCGAGTGTGAGGGAGCGAGTTGCCGAGATTTTGGATATTGAAATTTCACTTTAGGTTTCGCTGATCCCCGGGCCCAGGCCTTCTTCCCTGTATCTCTACACTGTGAACTATCAATTAAGGCAAGACAAGCGGGACGAAAAATACATATATATATATTTTTTTTTCTTTTAAATAAATTAAAAA
>NC_137871.1:22153989-22161489 GCF_963924005.1 Protomyctophum bolini | reverse complement strand
ACAGCTGGTAGGGATTGCCATGCTGTTCATAAGCTGCACAATCATACCAAATGTTAGCTTGGCGTCATAGCATAGCACAACTCTACCAATGATATCATAGCATAGCACTAACCTCGCCTCACCAGGCTTTCCACCACCTCGGAGGAAAGCCTGGTCTCTGTTTCAAAAGTCCGTATGATCCTGTCGGGAGCGGATGATATCGTTACGTCATGTTGTAGTATTGTTTTGTAGTCGACAGGCAGGAACAATGGGGCGGCAACTTCCTTTTCCCTCAAACCGATTTCTTTCTCAATAAAAGCTACAGGCTAGGGGAGCTTTTATTGAAAAAAATCAGTTTGAGGGAAAAATGGCCCAGGCTAGCATAGCACAACTCTACCAATGATATCATAGGATAGCACAACTCTACCAATGATATCATAGCATAGCACAACTCTACCAATGATAGCATAGCATAGTGTCTGGTGGAAACCTCATATGTCCAGAATTGTTACTTTTCACGATTCAAGTTCGAAAAAGGAAGCAGAAATTAAGCTGGAAATGCGTCGTTTGGTGTTTGAGCGGTGCAGATCTGCCACTTTTGTGCGACTCTGCAGTAGGCTATATAATGATCAAGTAGGGGCCTTTGTTACAAAAGACACAAAGTTAAAATAAATATACAGTACATGATAAATGCATGTCGTGTACAGTGTTGGTATGTGTAATAGGGGAGGGGGGGGGGGGGTTCTTGACAGCTGTGCCTAGTTACACAGAACTCCTAGCCTGCCTCCTCAGGTAGATTGGAAAGGTAACACAGCAGAATGGGGAGGAGGGAGAGAGAGAGAGAGGTGTTGTGTACACAATGGGCATGTAAACCAAGTGGGCACCTCCGCTGTGACAAAAACAGGTTTTGTCGCCCCGTCCCGCGCCGAGATCGGGTTTCTGAGCCGGGCCATTGAGGCGAGGCTGGAAGAGGGTGACCTTGTCTACGACGAAATCTGACACAGGTTTTCACATGCTGGATGGGGGATTTTTTTTTCTTCCTTCCTTCCTTCCTTCCTTCCTTCCTTCCTTCCTTCCTTCTCTCTCTATCTCTATCTATCTATCCCCCTCTCTCTCTCCCCCTGCCATCCAAACCACACTATCGTTTTCACTCTGTGCTTCATGTGGCTAATTGCCGCGCTATAAATCATGCAGTGCATCGCTCTTAATATGTATATATGTTTTTCAGCAGGGTAAACAGGGCCAGGGTGGAGCAGGGTAAACAGGGCCAGGGTGGAGCAGGGTAAACAGGGCCAGGGTGGAGCAGGGTAAACAGGGCCAGGGTGGAGCAGGGTAAACAGGGCCAGGGTGGAGCAGGGTAAACAGGGCCAGGGTGGAGGAGGGTAAACAGGGCCAGGGTGGAGGAGGGTATAGGGCCAGGGTGGAGGAGGGTAAACAGGGCCAGGGTGGAGGAGGGTAAACAGGGCCAGGGTGGAGCAGGGTAAACAGGGCCAGGGTGGAGGAGGGTATAGGGCCAGGGTGGAGCAGGGTAAACAGGGCCAGGGTGGAGCAGGGTAAACAGGGCCAGGGTGGAGCAGGGTAAACAGGGCCAGGGTGGAGGAGGGTAAACAGGGCCAGGGTGGAGGAGGGTATAGGGCCAGGGTGGAGGAGGGTAAACAGGGCCAGGGTGGAGCAGGGTAAACAGGGCCAGGGTGGAGCAGGGAAAACAGGGCCAGGGTGGAGGAGGGTAAACAGGTCCAGGGTGGAGCAGGGTAAACGGGGCCAGGGTGGAGGAGGGTAAACAGGGCCAGGGTGAAGGAGGGTAAACAGGTCCAGGGTGGAGCAGGGTAAACAGGGCCAGGGTGGAGGAGGGTAAACAGGCCAATGTTTAGATTTCACGGAAGTGGAAAGCGATCCGGGCCTCATCGCTCAGCGACTAGTCTGTTTATGTTTGTCTCCTTCCTAAGGATCTGCGAGTGGGAGCGCATGTGAGCCGACTGGTCTAGTGTGCTTCTCTCTCTCTCTCTCTCTCTCTCTCTCTGTGTGTGTGTGTGTGTGTGTGTGTGTGTGTGTGTGTAACCACTTCAACCAGGGGTTCTCAAACGTTTTGGTGTCAGGGATCTAACCCAGATGGATGTGTATTTGGCCGCGGACCTCCAATATGAAAAGGTCTTGTACCAGGCAGGCTGGTGTACAGGAAGAGAAGATTTGTTAGAAATTCTAAATAATTCAAAAATGTTCCAAACATGTTAAGATATTTTTCAAAATGTCTCAAAAACAGCAGAATATCCAATGTAAAAATGGCTAGGGACGCCCTGGAATCCCCCCCAGGCCCCATTTTGAGAACCAATGACTTTAGCCTCCATTGCATATTTTGTCGTACGCGAGTGCCGCACTGTCCGCACACATCGCAAGTGAACTGTGATTGTCACTCTTTTTAAAATTTCTCGAATGTTGTTTTGTGCGTGTGTGTGTGCGTGCGTGTGTGCATGCGTCCGTGTGTGCGTGCAATATACCACGTATGTATGCACATGCAGTGAACAGATGTGTATTTGTTCACCAGGCAGGCTTGAAGAGGTGATGACAGTGGTGCTGATATTAACCACTTAGAGAGAGTCTCGGGCATCAGTATTCTTTCCTGGGGAAAACTCTCACAGATTATTTTCCTCATTATGTACAAAACTATTACTTGTTGGGATCAAGGTTATTATAGTGTTGGATTTTTCATTATTATAGTTCAGTTTTAGTTTGTTTTTACTTATTTCTGAGTGGTGCCACCACTCCTAAAGACAGCTGTGTGTGTGTGTGTGTGTGTGTGTGTGTGTGTGTGTCTGGGTCCCTGTGTCCGAGCACGAAAATGTGTCTGAGCACGAAAATAGCGTTATAGCCTTTGTTCACCACCAAGTGTCACTGTTGCACAGCCTAACACACAGACACACAGGCCAGGGAGGATGGCCAGTACAGTACAGTACAGTACAGTACAGTACAGTACAGTACAGTACAGTACAGTACATCACCACTCACTTCAGACAGGTCTGATTATTTTCCTAATTCAGTTACTTCAGAGTTTTCGGGTTTGCTAGTTTTTTTATTTTTGTGACAATGCTTAGTTTTCGTTTAGTTTTAATCAGTTTTAGTTCAGTTTTAATCTTTTCGGCCATTTTCAATCTTGCAGTCTGGTGCAAGATTGAAAAGGGCCAGAGTAAGTATTGTGGAATAAAAACTAGAGAAAAGATAGCAGTTAAAATAAAATAGACGTTCAGTTACAGATTAAGCTTATGAATAACTTGACCAAAACAAAAACAACGTGCATTTCGTCCATCATTTCAGCCCGTGCCGCTTCCAGGCCTGTGGATCTGCTACTTTGGATGCTGCTGTGTGACGCTATAGTGTAGATCATGTGGGGCGTTAATAAAAATATATTATCACAAAAGGTTAAAATATGGAGATAAGAGGTTTCTGCCTGCCAGCAACGGTAGGTAGGCTACGTAAAATAATTGAATGAAGGAAGTAAGGGGAACGTTGGAGGGGGTTCGAAAGACAGGGAGGGGGGGGGGGACAAGGGCCGCCGGAGAAACACAAAGGGCTCAGGGTTGCGTGTTAGGGGCCGTCTGAATGGCACCAGGCCTAACGAGGGCCCGGCAGGGACCCCGAGGTGGGCCTGGCACCTGCAGTCTGCCTCGGGGAGAGAGAGAGAGGGGCGTTCAAGTTTATTAGAAAACAACATTGCATAACAATGTGAATTATGATGTTCCTTACAATTCAAGACAAGAGGGCCGCTCTATTTAAAAAAAAATACAACAAACGAATCATCAACCGTCGAAACACAACAATAAAAAGGTTTCTATTACTTCTGGTAAACGTGTGCGTGCGTGAGTGAGTGTGTGTGTGTGTGTGTGTGTGTGTGTGTGTGTGTGTGTGTGTGTGTGTGTGGAAACTTTACAGTCAAAGACCCACCAAGTCTCATTCCTTGACTCAGCAAGAATAATCTACCTGTGGGTCGGGACCCATTTGTGGGACACGGACACATTTGTATGGGTCACAACTCGAGTAAAAAAAAATCCCATACTTTTCAAAATATTGTTTTTAATAAAACTTTTTAAGAATTGTATTCATTTTTAAACAAACAAACAAACCTAGGAAAGCCCATGAATAATAATAATAATAATTATTAAACCGTTTAGGACTGAGGCCGATTCTAAAATAAAAAGTCTTCTAAAACAGTTTTCTGAAAAAGCTATACTTCTACGTCAGTGGTGCTCAACCTTTTTCATGTCAAGGACCCCCAGAATTATCTGTATTTGGCCATGGACCCGCATCTGAAAATATGTTGTTCCAGGGACAACCCCAGGAGCAAAGATATATGAGTTAAAAATGTCCGCTCTGAAAGAATATATATTCAAAGATGTGCGCCACATTTTCACTATTTATAAAAAATAGCAGATCTACAAGCTCGTAGCACGGCCCTATGAGCTTGTAGATCTGCTATTTTTCAATAGCTAAAGTATAACATAATGCTTAAAACACCAAAAAGGGGTTCCCTTCTTGAATGGGTTAAGAAGTAGTGACAATGGCCGATCTACAAGCTGGACCGCTGGCGGTCCCCGGAGTAGACGTTGACGGCCTGCTACGTGACTTAGCTAACAATTGAACAGCCCATTAGTACGACATGATAGCTGCGTCTGAGCCTGCCAAGCCTCCCCTATATGTCCTCATGTGTTTGTTCCTGCTCAGTGGATACCAGCTATTTGGGTCTAGTCTTAAGCCCAGGTTTATAATTTGTCGTACAGCGGTGCCACACAAATAGCCACTTGATAAATTCTGAGCTTCTGCGATGTTCTGTTTTCTGTGCCTGGAGAGGGAATCTCTCCTTCTGCGATGTTCTGTTTTCTGTGCCTGGAGAGGGAATCTCTCCTTCTGCGATGTTCTGTTTTCTGTGCCTGGAGAGGGAATCTCTCCTTCTGCGATGTTCTGTTTTCTGTGCCTGGAGAGGGAATCTCCAAAAAACAAGAACGTGGCCGCACACGCCAATAGCCAAAGTGCCAATACTTTATTAGGACACTGCGTCACTACATTTATTATTATTATTATTATTATTATTATTATTATTTAATACTTTATTAGGACACTGCGTCACTACATTTATTATTATTATTATTATTATTATTATTATTATTATTTAATACTTTATTAGGACACTGCGTCACTACATTTTGTCTTAGTTCCCTCTTCAAGTTCTCTCCTGTGGGCCGGCACCGCTAAAAAGGACTTTGGTGTGCGTTAGCATCCTTGTGTACACTGTTTTCTGTTAGCATCCTTGTGTACACTGTTTTCTGTTAGCATCCTTGTGTACACTGTTTTCTGTTAGCATCCTTGTGTACACTGTTTTCTGTTAGCATCCTTGTGTACACTGTTTTCTGTTAGCATCCTTGTGTACACTGTTTTCTGTTAGCATCCTTGTGTACACTGTTTTCTGTTAGCATCCTTGTGTACACTGTTTTCTGTTAGCATCCTTGTGTACACTGTTTTCTGTTAGCATCCTTGTGTACACTGTTTTCTGTTAGCATCCTTGTGTACACTGTTTTCTGTGCCTGACACCGTCGTATATGAAGGAAACACAAAGAAATGTGTTTTTTTTACATGTCGTTGTAGACCCCCAATGTAGGCAATATCACCACCCTAGTTGATCCTTACATTTGGTGCCGAAACATAACTTTGTGTTTTAGTGTTTAAGGAAGGGGTCTTCAACCATTTTCAGACCAAGGACACCTTAGCTGAGAGAGAGAGAGAGAGAGAGAGAGAGAGAGAGAGAGAGAGGAACGCCCACTACTGGAACGTTTTCAGAGTTAAAGAATGTATAAACTTGACCTTTGGCTCTGCACCTCTTCCCCCGAAAATAGACAATCTACATTACAAGCTTGTAGATCTGCTATTTTCGGCTAATGTGATGTTCCCCTCAGAGAATGGATACTACGGTTCAAGTGGTTCGTGTAAAAGAAAAAAGAAGAAAACGTCCTTATCTCACAAAGATTTGGCAGCCCCCCTGCAGTATCCCTGAGGACCCCCTATAAGGGCCCGGGACCCCCTGCTGAAGACCCCTGGTTTAGGGGGCATATAGCAGATGTGCGCAGTGCCCCGGTCAGCGAGGACCTCAATCGCAGGACTGGACACCTGTAACTCTGTACAGCTGTTAAAGGGACACTTCACCCTTTTTGCAAAAAAGCTGGACATACGTAGGAGCAAAATAGCAGATATCCAACCTTGAAACGCGTCGCTTGAAGATCTGCTACTTTTGGTGCCTCTTGAATATGGCTCCAATTTTCAAAAAAGTGTATTTTTTTTAAGAAAAAGAAGAGGGGTTTCTGCCCGGCAGCAACGATATAAAAAGCGGACTTGACAACACCGCTTCACCCGGGGGGTGTGTTGTGTGTGTGTGTGTGTGTGTGTGTGTGTGTGTGTGTGGTGGGGGGGGGGGTTATGGGAACCAGACCTGGCGAGTTTACACCGAGGCGCACAGCCCCGTAGTAGAACAAAAAAAAAGTGTGAACCACGGACGGCTCCACAGGAAACGGCCCTTTGTAAAGCAAACATACACGTATTTTATGGCCGTGGCTTTAGCCTGCTATTTTATTTCAGGGGGGGGGTTCAGATGAGCAATGAGTCGACATTTCAGCATGGCCTCAGCCTCGTTTCCTCTGCTTTTCCTCACCTCTTTTGGGCTTTTATTTCCCAGTCCCCCGTCCCCCCCCCCCATGCACACAACCTCCCCCCGTGTAAAACCGCCTCCTTCCCTTTCCTATGAAAACACAGGAGACACTTTTTTGGTTTGCTGGAAGGATTGCCACATCCGCTTGCTATAAGCGACGTTGGGCTTGTTTTTTTTGTTGCTTAAGTTGTAAATATTGGTAGTTATTACGGGCTGCAATTAATTCATTTACTTACTTACTTACTTACTTACTTACTTACTAGTTGCTTATTTGGGCTTGTTTCCCGGTGTTGTTCAAACGCATCCCCCAAAATGAACATGCATATTAATTTGTCTGCGGAACCCTCATCTGAAATATCTTTCACGCCAGAGGAGCCCGATACAAGATTTCTTCAAGGTCTTTTTCTTTATTTATTTGTAATATCCGATCTACAAGCTCAAACGCGTTGCGACGCGTCAAACCTTCAAATAGGTTTAAACTTGAAGGGTCGCTTATTTTTCTTCTCATTTTCAAGGACCTGGTTGCTTGATTCTGTCTCCAAAACCTGGATGGGGTGGGTGGGGTGTTGTTTGTTGGTGGTGGGGGGTGGTGGTGGTTTGGTCGGGGGGGGGGTCTTTATTGCAGCCCAGCAGCTGTTGTGCTGGTTCTTGGGGACCGGGGTACCCTAACTCGCCCTGGCCCGACCACCCCTCAACACACGCACGCACGCACGCACGCACGCACGCACGCACGCACACACGCCGTGCCATAAAGGAAGGGGAACACAGCTGCCATATCATGCCCCAGCAACAGGCCACCCCTCCACTCTCCCCTCACCTGGTGTCCATATGATCGC
>NC_137871.1:22108989-22148989 GCF_963924005.1 Protomyctophum bolini | reverse complement strand
GATGTTCGCAAGATCCGAAACCCTGATGACCTTGGGATACATCACTGAGGATACGTCCCAGTTGCATCCATGCGATGTATTTTCGTTCTTAATTTCCTGAAAGCAAATATATTTTTAATTTCCTGAAAGAAATTAACATTTTGGAGTTAGATGGTTTCTTCCTGACAGCAGAGATATAAAGCTCTCTCTCCTTTTGATGTGTTATTTTTCTGCCTAGGGCATGCCTGGGGGGGGCAAAGTGTGCCTTACATGCAGGCATTCACCCACGCTAGCTGCTATAGCGTCTGAGCCTTGATCTAAGAATAAAGACACCTTGAAATGCGTGGGTGTCAGTTTGTAAACAGCTACTCCTTGCAGACACAGCCCAGAGCATGCAGGTCAGGGGATTCGCAGGCAGTCAGGAATGTGTGTGTGTGTGTGTGTGTGTGTGTGTGTGCGTGTGTGTGTGTGTGTGCGCACACACTATTTCAATGTGTGTGTGTGTGTGTGTGTGTGTGTGTGTGTGTGTGTACATTTCCCTGTGTGTGTACAGTATGTGCACGCACGCGCGTGCCGGTGCCGCAGTAGCACAACACGACGCGATGCTCACAGAGGAGAGCGGATTCCCAGCATTCCTCGCTGGTTAGGGAGAGGCAGCGTCCTTCGACAGATAGGAAGTCGTCTGTCATTGGGGGGTAATCACTTCTCGAGAAGGCTCGCAATGCCTGGAATGATTGCTGTTGTTATCGGCAGCGAAACTTGGCGCGGGGACAGAGAGAGAGAGAGAGAGAGAGAGAGAACACAAATGGAGAGAAAGAACATGCAAGCAGGGAAAAGGTCTCTGTCTGTCTCTCTCCTCTACGTGTTTCAATCAAGTTGGCAGATTTGTTTTGTTTTTCAAACTTGAGGCCCATGCAGCATATAGTGCGTTCTCACCGTCTCGCTCGCACCACAGGACGTCTCAAGGGCTCTGTGTTTCGTTAAGCAGCAGCAGAGGCCAAAAGCTTTCAGGAACCATATTATTGATGGTCCGACGTGGAGCATGTACAGTATATGTGGCTGGCTGGGTATTTCATACCTCGAGGGCATCGCTAATTACTAATGGGCTGATGTGTGTAATGATGCCTATCACTTTAGCGGAGCTATAGGCAGAGCCCTCCCTCTCCGCAGGCTTTCCTTAATGGCACGTTTGTGATTTTAGTGTTGTTGACCCCCCCCCCCCTCTAGGTTTTTTGAGGGTGGGGGGGCTTCATTTCCCTCTCTCGCTCTTCCCCTGATCCAGCTGTTTTTGTCCTCGTTTCCCTGTTGAATTGTCCATTCATTGTCGATGGCATTTAAAGTTTGTGTTTACACGCACACTAAAAGCTGGACATAGGAGGGGCTAGCGCCAGGGACGGATTAACCCATTCAGGCCGTGCTAGGAGCTTGTAGATCTGCAAAAAAAGATTCAATCGTGAAAATGTGATGCAAATATTTGAATATATATTATTTCAGAGTGAACAGGGTCCCCTGGAACAACATATTTTCAGATGGGGCTCGGCAGCCAATTTCATATATTTTTGGGGGTCCTGACATTTTGACGTTTTGAGAACGACTGACATAGAAACATAGGTTTTTCAGAAAACTGTCAGGATTTAGAAAACATTAATTTGTAGAATTGTCCTCAGATCTAAATTGGTTAACCTGGCGATAGGCCCTCCTATATGTCCAGCTTTTAGTGATGGGCGATAGCTTATTAATACCCCCTCACTAATACCTGATAATCATGTTTTAGGGCGGAAAAAGCACTTCATCTTTAAGTGATGGGGGGGAGAGAGAGAGAGTCCCTTCTTCCTTCCAGGACAGACAGGCCAGATTAGTTTACCAGTCACTGGCGCTGGAGCCCACCATGGCACCTCTTTACTGTGCATGCGAGAGAGAATTAACTAAGTCATTATCATGATGTAATAATAGCGATACAGGGCTGACATTTTGATGGTGGCAGAATGTGATGCATGTGTTTTTATGTCCATGTGGTGTGGTGCGTGTGCATGTGCGTGACTCTGTGCACGCTACAGTAATGTGCTCTCAATCATGTCTACATTTGCATTCATTCACGTGTGTGTGTGTGTGTGTGTGTGTGTGTGTGTGTGTGTGTGTGTGTGTGTGTGTGTGTGTGTGTGTGTGTGTGTGTGTGTGTGTGTGTGTGTGTGTGTGTGTGTGTGTGTGTGTGTGTGTGTGCGTGCGTGCGTGCGTGCGTGCGTGCGTGCGTGTGTGTGTGTGTGCGCGATGCGCGCACATTTGAGTCGGAGGGTCATCAGGTTTGTGTTGGCACGCAGCCTGCAGATACTTCCACTGGAGAGTTGCTCAGGAAGCTTTTCCTGGCACATATACAGCAATGCGAGGAACACGCAAGCACGCACACACGCACACACACACACACACACACACACACACACATGCACACACATACTCAGACACAGACTCACAGACCTTCTCACACATGCACATAGACAACATGCACAGTTGCGCACACGTCCACAGATATGGACAGACGCACATAAACGCGCACCTGTCAGCCCTCCCCCCACACAGCCAGCCAGCCAGCCAGCCACCCGCTCTCCCCTCATGGGAGTGAGACAACTCTTGTGCTATTGTGTAGTTGTTGTTGTTGTCGTCGCGTTACGTCCAGATGCAGCTTTCTCTTTCCTTCTGCCATCGTCTTAATGTTCCTTTAGCCGCGTTACTGCGTGTCACATTGTCCATTGTCAACAGCGGACAGGCACACAAGCCTCCATACATTTTGTTCATACTGTGTATTTTCTTTCAATGGAGGCCCGGGTTCTCTTAAATTGTACATGCACGTACACACGTGTAAACTAGTAATATACATACACATACTTAGGGATGGAGCTTGTTAATTTTTACACAGGTTTTACCTTATTGATCATGCTTATGCCTGTGCACCCTGGAACAACATATTTTCAGATGGCCAATTACATATAGTTTTTGGGGTCATTTACATGAAATAGTTTAAAACCACTCGCATTTAGAATGTACTGCATGGCCTTAGGTCTAAATGGGTTAAAGTCATTGTACTTCACCTCTGCATGCAGGCCCATTTGTCTGTCTACGTTACTGTCCACCGCTGCATGCAGGGATTGCAGGCCCATTTGTCTGTCCGTCCATCTGCCTTTTTTCCTGCTGGGCTGGCGAGGCGCCGCCCGCCCCGCCTGGCCCTTTAACGACGTCTGACAGGCGAGACGAGCAGTGGCTTGGGGAGCGGGTGGACTGTTTTGGGGTCACGGAGATGTGATCATCAGATAACATCCAGCACAGTGTCTCCACACTGGCTGGCTGACTGGGATGGCTGTCTGTCTGTCTGGCTGGGATGGCTGACTGACTGGCTGGCTGGCTGGCTGGCTGGCTGGCTGTCTGTCTGGCTGGCTGGGATGGCTGACTAGCTGGCTGGCTGGGCTGACTGATTGGCTGACTGACCGACTGACTGGCTGGTTGGGATGGCTGACTGGCTGGCTGGGATGGCTGACTGGCTGGCTGGGATGGCTGGCTGGCTGGCTGGGATGGCTGGCTGGCTGGCTGCTTGCTTCTCGGAAGTTGAAAAGTTGCACATGGACATTTCAGGGGGAGGACTTGAATCACATTCTGGAGCTTTTCTTTTTTTGTAGGTGGGGGTTTAGTTAAAAAAAAGAATTTAAGCTGACCTCCTGCTCCACCCCTCTCCCTCCCTATAGGCTCTGATGCGACCGGGACGTCTGGACCGGATCGTCTACGTGCCGCTCCCAGACGCACAGACGCGGCAGGAGATCTTCTCGCTTCAGTTCCGCAACATGCCCGTGGCCGACGACATATGTATTGAGCGCCTGGTGGCTCAGACCAGCAAGTATTCAGGAGCAGAGGTGAGCTTCGTTCAGCTGGAATAGAAAGTAGGCCGTGAGGATTTGACTGTAATAATAGGCTATATGCACACAGAATAACTCTTCCTATAGTCCAGGGGCCAGGCCAGATTTTGGTACCATTTTGGTGACCGTAACATTTTTGTATCTTTGTCTTCCTACGTGTCTCTAGTTTATATGTTGGTATGATAACCCTTCCAATTCAGTAGCTTAATGCCACTGCACTTCCTGGTTGCCAAGGATCTCTTATTCTACTGTGGTATTTCGGGAAATTTGACAAATCAAAAAAAGGTGACACAGACTGGTGCAAAGGTGGAAAGTGGACGGTTAGGTCCTCACTATTTGGTTTTGTCCACATTGCTCAGTTCCACTTCCACGGTTTGGTTTTGTCCACATTGCTCAGTTCCACTTCCACGGTTTGGTTTTGTCCACATTGCTCAGTTCCACTTCCACGGTTTGGTTTTGTCCACATTGCTCAGTTCCACTTCCACGGTTTGGTTTTGTCCACATTGCTCAGTTCTACTTCCACGGTTTGGTTTTGTCCACATTGCTCAGTTCCACTTCCACGGTTTGGTTTTGTCCACATTGCTCAGTTCCACTTCCACGGTTTGGTTTTGTCCACATTGCTCAGTTCCACTTCCACGGTTTGGTTTTGTCCACATTGCTCAGTTCCACTTCCACGGTTTGGTTTTGTCCACATTGCTCAGTTCCACTTCCACGGTTTGGTTTTGTCCACATTGCTCAGTTCCACGCAGGACATTTTTAGAGGCCATAAAAGCTATGAAGCGAGCATTCAGCACTTCCACACCAAAGACTCTCTTGTTAGGAATGCAGACAATGGATGTAACAGTAGTATAGTAGTATAACTCCTTGTGTGATGAACATAAAGTGGCAGCTCTTGAGAAAGGCCCTGGGGTGGATGGAGCCCAACACATCTATATCCGCCTGGCCCATTTATCGGTCATTATTTGACTTTTTCAATGACATCGGTATCTGCAATTATGCTGATATGATCTGTTTTTAACATTTG
The DNA here is from genome assembly GCF_963924005.1 of Protomyctophum bolini. Taxonomy (NCBI): domain Eukaryota; kingdom Metazoa; phylum Chordata; class Actinopteri; order Myctophiformes; family Myctophidae; genus Protomyctophum; species Protomyctophum bolini. The sequence goes on along the minus strand of NC_137871.1, from coordinate 22,144,087 downwards.
GGCATGCCAAAAAATCGGTCTGATCGGTCCAAACCTCTCCCTGAGTGGAGTCCTTAACACTTAGACTGTGTCCGTGTGGCCACAAGTGGTAAATAGCTTGCATGGGGAGATTACTACTACGACTCGGAGGAGGCTCGAAGACCTCCATTGTAAGAAAATGTTAGCATTAGCTCACGCTAGCTATCTTGCTCGAGAAACGTTTATATTTCAAACTTGATGCGATGAAATTTCCTAAATCAGATCCGAACCTGTCTGATCATGTCATGATCATGTCATGCCACGGACAGTGGCGTAGTTTTCGACATAGAAGATCCTGCTTATAACAGTAGCCTAGTCTACGCATGTGCGTGCACGTTCCGTGTGTGCGGGGGTGAGCAAGGGGTTGCCTAGCCACCGGCTCAGGGCAAAATGTAGTTTTTTAGCAGTGCCGTTTCAGATCCAAATTAAGCGATATAAAACAGAATTCTCCGTTAACAATGCACCAACGACCAGGCCACTGTGGGAAAAGTCCCCCCCTCCATAAACTTTGGGCTACAGCCATTTTCACAGAATACGACGCAGGTGACCAAAGCCAAGGTCATAGAAAGGAAAGGAGGGGGGAATGTGGAATCTGGGGATGCTATTGGCTCTGGGTTTTGTCTGTGTGCTGCTGTGTCAAGGATGAGAGATTTAGTAGCAGTTACTTACGTCTCTGTCTGGGACTTCTGAGATAGATTTAGTATACCCACGGTGCTGCTGCCGTTGAGACCATTTTATGGTCGCGCTGACTCATAGTATACTCTGTAAATATGCTCAATGTCTCATTCGGGGTTGTCATCGGTCGCGTCCAAAACCACCATACGTGCTACGTACTGTACACGTGCTGCTGTTTTTCAGCCTACTGTTTAGCATATCGCCCTTGTCGGGTGGAAACCTCATAATTCACCTTTAGCTAAGCCCCGCCCTCTACCACTTAGACACTTTCCAGCCGGGCTCATTCATTCCAATGTATATATCATGGATTTATATCATGGATACACTTTTACATGTATACATACAATACATTTTTATCCCACGATTTTGCAACCCATTTTTCACCCAGTGTCAATTATCTAATGTAATCCTGGGCGCTACACTTCCTCTGCCAACCTGGGGGGGGGGGCAGCAGACTGACCTCATGCTTCCTTCTATGCTTGAGGAGTCCAAGCTGCTTCTTTTCACCTGACAGGGGAGAGTTTCCCCAGCCGGATGTGGCGCATGGAAGGAACACGTTATTCCGACCAGCTCTTTTCCCCTGGCCAGGGGGAGGTAGTTTAGAGACCAGGATTACTGCATGTTTTTTGTGAGGGTACCTACCTTAGGGGACACAGGGAGAACATGCAAACTCCACACAGAAAGGCCCTTTCGCCAACCCCGCCTCGGGTATGGGTACTGATGACGCAGAGGAGAGAACGCGCCCACAGCGTCCCCAGCGGGAATCGAACCCAGGACCTTCTAGCTGTGAGGCGATAGCACTACCGACTGTGTCACTGTGCCCAAGTCGACGAACATTTTTCGTCATATTATTAGTCGACGAAATCAACACTGATTTAGGGTAGTATTCCTCTCTCTCTCTCTCTCTCTCTCTCTCCACTGTCGGCAGTCCTTGACTACAGCATGTGACCTTTGCCGTGGCTCGTCGTTCTCAGGCCATGTGACCAGAAAAACATGCAAGGTATCACATCTTTATCCCGTCCTGGTATGTCGTGAACGTTCTGGTGTGTGTTTTGACTCTGCAGGCCTAGAACAAGCCGTGCATGGTGGCCTCTCTGGCAGGATAAGAAAACAAGCATTTTCAAACAAATGCCGAGGCTATAGCGTTGCCTTGGCAGGCTGTGGAGATATCCATGTTTCGTTGTTGTCCCATTCCTTGCGCTCCAAGTGACATGTTTGTGAACACCTTTATCAGTGATACTATGTTGTTTCATTTCAATCAGTTGCCCTGAGAGAGTTAATTTGTCGAGAGACCTTTAGATATAGACACAGACAGCCCCATTTGAATGGTCGATGCCAAATTTTGTACACACACTCATGCCAACGATGAACCTCTGCTCCAAATTTTCCAGATCGGCCTGTTATAGCGCCACCAGGAGCCCGACTTTTGAAAAACACATATTTTGATAGTACTCCTCCAGATTCTGTCCAAAACAAAGCAAATCGTTACACACTATCTCTGTCCGATATTTCATATTCATCCTAGCTAACATTGGCTTTCAAAGTTTGCAAGATTGGCCCGTTTTGAACAAAAAGCCTCAAATCATGAACGCAGCGTGCAATTTAAGTGAGGGGTTCCCAAAGTGGGGTCCGGGGACCCCTAAGGGTCCTTGAGGGATTTCCAGGTGGTCCCCAGCTAAATGATAGTTAGGAACCAAATGGACCCTTATGGGTCTGTAACTCAGAGAGTGTACAAATGGAACCAAATGTCCATTTGGTTCCATTTGTTAAATTAACTTTGATTTTACATTGGGGTCCCACAGATAGAAATGGGGAGTCTGTAGACTAATGCATGTTAAACTGGGGGTCCTTGAAATGAAAATGGTTTAAAATCACTGCTAGAACCGTGAAAATCTTCTCTTCCTTGACGTGAAAAAGATTGGGAAGCACTGTGTTAAGTAATATAGGACATTAGTAACCATCCATATCATCGCTGTCTGGCAGAAAACTCTTATCTCCATATTCAAACTTTTTGTATAACTGAGCGTTTTGAACTTGTCCATCTGCTACTTTGGATACTTCTGAATCTGAATACTGAAAAGTTAACAGTTGTGGACATATAGGGTTTCCACATAGACACACACAGACATAGGCCATGCATCCTTTTCATCCAAAGGGACCTTAACTTATTGTGTCAACCTCATTGCATGCTCACGTGCAACCGCTTGACGTGCTCCGAAGAAAAACACTTTATTTGGATTGTATTTAGATGATCAAGTCTGAACAGGGAAGAGTAAGTGTCAAAGGCATAGTGGGATTCCGTCCTATATGGGGATCCTTTGCTCCACTATCATGGACTTAAGGGCAGATTGAGGTGGTATATAAGGGCCTCTCTTATCGTCAAAGTATAGGTGCTCTCTCTCTCTCTCTCTCTCTCTCTCTCCCCCCTGACTCCTTCTCCGTGCGGCCCCCCCACCCCAGAAAGCAGCTTAAAGCAGGCATCCACCTGGAGGAGGTATGCGCTGTGGAAACCAATCCCCCGGTATCAGGTGTTGTTGCAGCCTGACATCGGGGTGTTTGGGGAAATCTTCCACGTTGGAATGGTGGTGGTTTTGCAGTTACTTGCAGCTTGCAAGTTGCTTTTCGGAAAAGCCAGACGATTCCGCTGTGAACAAAAATGACTACAATGTGCTTTAACGAGCATATGACGTGTCAAACTAGGGGCTTTTCATGATTCTGAATCAATTTCCAAGCATTCATTTTGCACAAAAAACACATGGGCTACAAACGGCCATAGCCGCCTGTAATGAGGTCAGCTCATTTTGGGCACATTTGGGCAAGTGGCTATGGCAGTTTTTATCCCAAGGAGTGTTTTTTTTATTATTATTTCTTTAAGGGGGTATAAGGGGACTCGGGGGAGGGTACGTCACCCAGTTGTGAACTTGGATCCAGAAGCCTTGTTTTTAAAATAAAATCTCCTCTCTCTTCCTATCTAACCATTTACACACACACGCACACATACCCCCTTCATGACAGGATATACCTGCCTGGGCTGACATCTGTTTTCACCCCCCCCCCCCCCCCCCCCCCCCTGCCACCCCGCCCCGCACCGCCCCCTCGACAAACCTCACGCTCAGCCCCAGATTGCTCCCGGCGGCTCCCACCTGCACCCCCCACCACCCCCCCACCTGCACCCCCACCGCCCAAACAGAAGCAGCAACATTCGATACTGTAGTCTCAGCGCGCCATGTTGTCACGACTCACGCGAAAAAAGAAGGCCTTAAAAAAAAGAAAAAACGGAAGGTGCCACGCTACTACTCTTGTTCTTTCTTTTTTTTCTTAACGATCAAGCCCTGACAGGAAAAGAGCTGTAGAAGGCCATGGGTTCCTGTCACACGCACACACACACGCACGCACATATACAAAGAAACACTTTAATTAAGTACGGTATGCAAGTAAATGTTCTACCATCCACTACTGTGGGTCTGTCTTGTCCCTCCCTGTGGACATGGCTGTATCAGTGTATCATGGTGGCGGTGGCTCAGGGGGCCGGATGGTAACCACAAGGTTGCCAGTTCAAACCCGGGCTCCCCCAGAGTTAGTGTTGAAGACGGAGCACTGGGAGCTCAGACAGACAGACACACTCACACTCCTCCGACACTGGCTGTGGCGAATATACGCTTGTTTTTTTTGTTAGTGGTCGAAAAACAGTCTCCCTGGGAGATGTTATGACATTACGGGTGATATCCATGGAAGGGGCCGATCATCAGCATCCGTCTTCTCCGAGATGACTACCAAAATGTGGTTTTGGTCGTAGATTGTGCATTACATAGATTTTACATTACATTCACCCATTCACAATCTAATGTAATGTACCATCTATGCAAAGCGCCTGGGATAAAGGTGGACGTCAAAAGTGCATGACGTCCTGTGCAAAGGGCACAGGACAGGACAGGACAGGGGGACGCTGTGGGTTTTCACATCCCTCTAAGTGGAACCACATTTTGGTCGTCATCTCGGAGAAGACCTTCCATGGATATCACCCGTAATGTCATAACATCCGTCTCCCAGGGAGACTGTTTTTCGACCACTAACAAAAAATACAAGCGCCGCCGGTATATTGGCCACAGCCAGTGTCAGAGGAGTGTGAGTGTGTCTGTCTGTCTGAGGTCACAGTGTCAGAGGAGTGTGAGTGTCTGTCTGTCTGAGGTCCCAGTGCTCTGTCACAGTGTCAGAGGAGTGTGAGTGTGTCTGTCTGTCTGAGGTCACAGTGCTCCGTCACAGTGTCAGAGGAGTGTGAGTGTGTCTGTTTGTCTGTTGTCCCAGTGCTCTGTCACAGTGTCAGAGGAGTGTGAGTGTCTGTCTGTCTGAGGTCCCAGTGCTCCGTCACAGTGTCAGAGGAGTGTGAGTGTGTCTGTCTGTCTGAGGTCACAGTGTCAGAGGAGTGTGAGTGTCTGTCTGTCTGAGGTCCCAGTGCTCCGTCACAGTGTCAGAGGAGTGTGAGTGTCTGTCTGTCTGAGGTTCCAGTGCTGCGTCACAGTGTCAGAGGAGTGTGAGTGTGTCTGTCTGTCTGAGGTCACAGTGTCAGAGGAGTGTGAGTGTGTCTGTCTGTCTGTCTGAGGTCCCAGTGCTCCGTCACAATTGCCTTTCACCGCACGCGACCCCCCCCCCCCCCCCTGTCCTGTCCTGTTTTCTCCAAAGCCCAGGTGTCTTGTGTGTTGATTTGGACGTTGGGCCATTCAAAATCAACAGTGTCATTGTTTTGTTCCCCTCTACAGTAGCTGAAGCAAGTCATTTCCTATATGCAGGCTTTGTTCTTAAAGTCCAGAGTGTGTGTGTGTGTGTGTGTGTGTGTGTGTGTATGTGTGTGTTTACCAGTGGTGGAAAGTGACTAAGTACATTTACTTAAGTACTGTACTTCAGTACAATTTTGAGGTATTTGTACTTTACTTGAGTATTTCCAATTTCCAATACTTTTACTTCTACTCCACTACATCTCAGAGCCAACATTTGTACTTTTACTCCACTACAATTATTTAAAAATTTGAGTTCCTAGTTACTTTGGAGATTTTAGTTCAGATTAGAAACTCTTAGAAAGAGTTTGCAGTTATGCCAACCTCTGAACAAACTACAAGCATGAAGAGGGTGTGTGATGATGAATCGGATTCCAGGATGCTTGTTGTTTCCAACGATTAGAGGAGGCAGAGATAGAGCTGGGTGGCCAATGAGGCCATGTGTAACAACATGCACGCACTTACGCACTCACCCACGCACGCACGCGCACACACACACACACACACACACACACACACACACACACACACACACACACACACACACACACACACACACACACACACACACACACACACACACACAGTAGATAGATACACATACACCCGGAAAAAACAGACACTACTAACGCAAGCAGGCAACACATAAACACACTCGCTCTCTCTCTCACACACACACACACACACACACACACACACACACACATGCACGTACACGCACGCACGCACACACACACACACACACACACACACACACACACACACACACACACACACACACACACACACGCATGCACACAAGGCAAAAGCACCCTCACAGGAAGACAAATGGCTTCCTCCTAACACCTGTTGTGGTGGCGGCTGTACCTCCTCTGGCTCCGCGCTCGCTCCGTCGGTCTGATTTACGACCTGCTATTTGTTGTTGCAGAGATTTTTATCACCAGGGACACCAGGCACCAAAAAAATGCATCAACAAATGTGTTTCTGTTTGCGCTGACGGCGGGATTAAGCAACGCAGGGCTAATACGACAGCACATCAATCCGGGGGGGGGGGGGGGGGGGGGGGGGTACTCACATTTATTTATTGTTTTACTTTAATAGATTGTCACATTAAAAAAGGTTTTTGTATTGTTCTCATTTCTTTTTCTGAGCTCAATTACACCCATACAACCTGAACTTTTAACATTCAGTAGATTTTCTGTGGTCTGGGGTTTTCTGGCTCAAACAAGTGCTCTGATTTGCCTGTGGACTGTGAGGTAAGACTCGGACTCCACAAATCCCATATGACATAGGGATTTGCCAGAAGATGTCACTGTTGAGGAATTTTGCCTGTCTTCATTGCAGCTCAAAAGGCTTCACAGACACAGAGAAAACCCCAGACCACAGAAAATCCACTGAATGTTCAAAGTGCAGGTTGTGTGGGTGTAATTGAGGTCATAAAACCTAAAATAAAAACGATTAATATGAATGTCATTAAAGTTTGTCATTAAACAAATTAAAGTAAAGGTATAATACTGCAATCTAGAAATACTCTGTTGCCAGTAGCTCATTGTGAGCTTGTAAATGTACTGTATATAGTGCTGAAGTGGTTAATGTATGTGTTTTGTAATAATAATCAAAATCTTCAAAGTAACTAAAGCTGTCAAATAAAGTGGTAGTGGAGTAAAAGTACAATACTTTACACCAAAGATGATCATAAAAAATGCCAGTGCCCCCTCAACTTAATCCATTCTGGATGGGATCCCCTATTGGTTTTTTATGCATTATTTTATACTTTAGCTATTGAAAAATAGCAGATCTACAAACTCATAGCGTGGCACTCGGTGCTTGTAGATCTGATATTTTTGAAAATGTAATGTTTTTAACTCAAATGTTTGCTTCTGGGGTGGTCCCTGGAACAACATATTTTCAGATGGTGGCCGGCGGCCAAATACATAGGCCTACACTACACTAATAGTTTTGGGGGTCTTTCACATGTTTGAGAACATTGGTTTTTCGGAAAACCTGTTAGGAAGACATTTTTTTGAATCGGACTCAGGTCTAATTGGGTTAACCACTTATAAGCGCTATGTAGACTACTTAGGAACAACCAATAATGGAAATAGCTGATCTACAAGCTCACTACACCTCACAATATGTGACTTGTAGTGAGCTTGAAAATCTGCTATTTCTGCTGTTTTGAATTTTATAAAAATAAACACAACAAAAACAGAGTTTAGCATATATCTTTAACATTCCCAAAATAGGGACACCTATATTGGAAGTGTTTAATGTGTTGACATCAGTGAATGTTGACATGGTTTCTGGTGGACGACGGTGATTTCTAATTTTATTTCTAGTACGGGACACGAGTTTAACGTTAGAACAACGTTGAACCCCAACTTTGGATGACGGTTGTATTTTAGTTGAAAGTGAATATTTGATTAACGTTATTATCCAACGTTGTCCTGATGTTAATCAGTGATGTTATGTAGACATTGAATTAATGTTGAGCCCCAAAGTTGGATATACAGTAAGTTGTCTAACGTCAGAATCTAAATCCAACCCAAATTCAACGTCAACTGACGTCTAGTGCCAGCTGGGAACCCGCAACATCCTGTTGTTGTGCATATAGATAGCTTTGTCGTGTTTCTTGTGAAGCGTTCTCATGAAATTCCTGGAACGCACACACTGTCAATTTCTACAGCTGTGTTCATGCCACTCTTTTTTTTTTGTATTATAAACACAGCATTTTATCTGTACTGGACTGTACTGTACTGGACTGTACTGGACTGTAGCAGTCGAATCTGTGTTGGGGAGATAAAGAGAGAAAAAGGGGGAGGGGCCTGAAGTGGTGATGATTATGACGGTCACCACTTCAGGAAGTACAGGCCACTTCCTGGATTGTGCAATAAGGCAATGTATGCTTACTGTACACAATGTGAAGATGTTGCGGGCAGGATGGTAAGTCTAAAACCTTGTCAGAGTATACTTAACAATGGTTGTGGAAATTGTGGAGGCGTTTGAAAGTGCATGTGCTGAGAGAAGGTGTCACAAAGCTCCATGGAGGGGGTCATCTATTGTAGTAGAAATTATGGATGGATAGATAGATAGATAGATAGATAGATAGATAGAAAGATGCATATAATTTAGATATAATGTAGATCTGTTTGTGGAAAACCAATTAAAGCATTCCTGGGGGAACGTGAGCCTGCAGCCAGTTGGCTGTGTTCTTCCTAAGCAGAGCAGAAGGGTATGTTAAATGTAGAATGTGTTAATTGAACCCTAAAAACCCAAACCAAACTTTGGACATGCTTGAGGAGTGAATACCTGGGGGTGGTCTGTCGTCGTCGTCCCCCCCCTGCTCCAAATGGTGGAGTGAGAGGAGAAAGGAAGGGCAACTCCAGAGCAAACTCATAAAAGAGCAAAAAACTGTGGCTTCTGGCCTCCCGGTCACAGACACACGCACACCTAACTACCTAACTTCTAATTCTAAATGCCCAACAGTAACAATAACCTCAATCTAAATATTTTTCCTCTAAATCTCGAATCTTCTTTTTTTTTAATCATGAAACAAACGCACACGCACGCACGCACAAACGCGCGCACACACACACACACACACACACACACACACACACACACACACACACACACACACACCGAGGCACACCTATCACGTAGTATCCTTTGGGGCACTAAAAAGTCGACTACACTAACGTCCCGAGAAGAACAGAAGTTCCAGGGAACAGGGCAGGGTACCTGCGTCCTGCTCCTTCCTCTCCCCCTGCCCTGGCCTTAGGGCCCCTCTGCTGGGTGGAGGCGTGTCAGGAGCCCCCTATAGCCCCCCCAGGACAGGAGGTCCGCATTTAACAAGAGCCCTGAGAGGGAGGGGAGGGAGGGCCTCCTTTGTTAAACAACACAGGCAAACAGGAAGCCAAGTCACTCTTTTAACACCTCAACAAATGAGCAAATGTTTATTGGAGTTCGAATAGAAGCAGGGCGGCTTTTCTTGATAATTATTATTTACCAAGCGAGCGGTGCCCGTTGGACACTGGCCTACTTGGAACAATGCAAGTTGGCACCCTGCAGTTATTATGTCTTTGTCCTTTTTATGCCCATATATGGAGTCTATGCAGATGTCAGAACCCCTTTGTGACGTCGGAACAGGCCAGCTCCATATATGGAGATATATAGGGGTGATCAGGTCCGGGCTTTGGCTTTTGTGCCGGTTCTGGACAACCGGCTATCCGACGGACTCGACACCGGGCACTGCACTCCCTGTGGTGGTGTGGAACGCGTTTGTTGAACTTGAAGTCGGTGGCGCCAACGGTTCTGGAGTTATGTGGATTACATACGTACGTACAGACGTACACACAGAGACGTGGTGCATGTATAGATACTAGAGCAGTGCCGGGGGGAGGCAGTGCCCGTGGGAGCCTTGGCAGGGGCCCTTTGTGGCGGCTCTGGACAACAGTGGGTGTGAGCCACTCGACAGCGGGCACTGCACTTACATCGTGATGTCAGCAGAATCCCATATATGGAGTTCTTTGTCAGGCATGCCCAAATATGGAGTCTATGTAGATGTCAGAAGTCGGTGGGACGAACCCATATTTAGGCATGCCCAAATATGGAGTCTGGCCCGGGCAGAGGTTATTGAGGTTATTTGTATTGAGGTGATTGTTACTGTTGGGCATTTAGAAGTTAGGTATAGGGATCATAAGAGCTATGTCCAAGTTATACTTAATTGTGCGCTTGTGTTGTACACCACATTTATATTAAGATAAATGTGCACGACTGTAAAGACGAAACGGAAGTGGCGAGGAGGCTCCACTTCCGCTTTATATTTTACTCATGATGATAGAACTTCCGTTGCTCCAGACTGTATGATGGAAGCATTTGGAAATTGCGAGAGGCAACAGTCTGGCAACGCAAGACTACAGACGTACACACACAGAGACTTGGTGCATTTATAGTTCGATAAATAAAGATAGATAGATGTTTGTCCTTTGACCAAAGGTCGCAGTTAACTATGGAATCCTGTGTGTTGAAAATACCAGATCTACAAGCACTGCGCACACATTGTGTTCTATAAATCTGGAGGTTTGCATGTAGACTTAAGTTTACCAAAAGAAGTTCAATGGGTCCATCTTGAAATGGTCTTAACTCCTCCCATCAAGGTGATAATTTAAATGGAATGTTTAATTTAACAATGCAGAGCTTGTATCCCTGACCGTGCACATTAACATCTTCCTTACATTTCACGGATAGGCATGTTTATGAATCTCACACTGGGGGGGGGTGGGTGAGAAATAATCTGTTTGGAGCACATCGCATAGGCAGAGTATTGAATTTGTAGTGTGTACACACATGCACACGCGCGCGCACACATGCACACAGGCGAACACACACACGTGCACGCACTGAGCAGTTACAGTACAGTACAAATAAATCACGCCAGACACACAACCGGGTTCAGTCCAGGCGTGTTTGCTAAATATGCCACCTCTGCCTTCCCAGGCTAGAATGTGCTGCTTTCATTCGCTTGATTAAGGAGCGAGGACAAATATGCCCTTAGAGTGAGGAGGAAAGGAGGCCCCGCTCGCTCGGCTCGGCTCGCCATCCAGCCACCCTGAACGCACGACGGAGCCCTCAGCTCCCTCCGACACAGGTGCTGTCCCACGCGGGTCTTTCCAAAACATGTGGGGGTGTTGTGGGTGGGTGGTTGGCGTGGTGTAGTGTGGGGAATGGGTTGGTGAGGGGTAGTTAGCTGATGAGTTTCCCCACATGAGCGCGGTGACCAAAACATCCCAGTTTGTCAGGGATTATCCCAGCCTCAGTCCTCAGTTTCCCAAACAGTGGGACAGTGGGGGCCTCTTTGTGGGCCGCGGATCCATTTTGTGCCAGGTCGCGAGTGAATGTCCCCTTTATTTCCTAATGAAAACAAATTCAAACATCTTTTGCAAAAATTACCTCAAAAAGGTTCTAGAGAAACTATTGTCTACAATTATCTATGATCTACGATCTACAAACTCACAACGTGGCGCGCTGCGACGCGTTGCAGTCCATTTGGTTCCATTTGCACATTCTCAGAGTTAAATTAATGTTTTTTACAATATATGCATTGGGGGTCCCGAGATAGAAATGCCATTAAATGGGGGACCGTAGCCTAATTCAGTTCAAACTGGGGGTCCTTGAAATGAAAAAGGTTCAGAATCACTGGTAGAGCTGTAAAAGTATTCTCTTATGGGGGTCCGCTGGGCTAATTAGTGTACATTTTGGGATTCCCCCCCCCCCCCCGCCTCTCTCTCTCTCTCTCTTTCTCTCTCTTTTTCTCTCTCTCTCTCTCTCTATGTGTGTGTCTCTCTCTCTGTGTGTGTGTGTGTGTGTGTGTGTGTGTGTGTGTGTGTGTGTGTGTGTGTGTGTGTGTGTGTCTCTTTCTCTCTCTCTGTGTGTCTCTCTCTCTCTCTCAGTCTCTAGTCTTGTAATGTTAAATAGGTTTCACATGGTTCTGCGGTCAGCCCTTATTTCTCTTGGCAGGGTTCTGTCGCTGCAGATACTTCCTCTCTGGCTTTCTGGGGGATGAAACCTTTTATTTCTGCACACGCGCACGCGCATGCTCACACACACACGCTCACACACACACGCACGCATGCGCTCTCACACACACACACTGCACACTCACACGCTCTCACACACACACACACACACACACACACACATACACACACACACACGTACAACGGCGTTTGATTTATACATTATTTAATTTCCTCTGAAAATTGGATGCAGCCCCCCACCCTCTCCTGTTCCGACGGGAGCGAGGGTTTATGGGCCATTTTTTTTGGCCATTTGCTTTAACCACCACCAAGTGGCCAGCATGCCTATTCTATTCTGTGTTGGGGGGGCAGATATCTGAGCTTGTAGATCGGCTATTTTTGGCGAAGGGATTCGGCGCGGACGGAACAAAAAGGTGGTCCAAGTGCAGTCGTATAACTCATGCAGGTCCGTTTCACTGTAGACCATGTAGTTAAAGTTCCCCTCTGAACCAACATCACCACTGCCTCTAGATGTCACTTTGATTATAAGGGTGTGTGTGTGTGTGTGTGTGTGTGTGTGTGTGTGTGTGTGTGTGTGTGTGTGTGTTTGTGCCTGCGTGCGCGCTGCGCTTGCTCGAGTGAATGATTGTGCACTTTCCGTCAAAGTAATGGTGTGTGCGCATATGCGTGCGTGTGGCAATTACTTTTACGTGTTGGAAATGTGTGTGCAAGTATGTGTGCTTCCTAGTGGCCATTATATTATGTGTGTGTGTGTGTGTGTGTGTGTGTGTGTGTGTGTGTGTGTGTGTGTGTGTGTGTGTGTGTGTGTGTGTGTGTGTGTGTGTGTGTGTGTGTGTGTGTGTGTGCGTGCGTGCATGATGTGCTATAGCACTGTTACATTGTTATATGAGATACATGATGTTATAGGGATGTGTAAATGTAGCTAAACAGGTACAAGTGTAACACTTTCATAAAGAAATGAACACTAAGGACGTGACTCTGTAGGAGGTGAGGTACTGTGATAATGACTCTGTAGGAGGTGAGGTACTGTGATAATGACTGTAGGAGGTGAGGTACTGTGATAATGACTGTAGGAGGTGAGGTACTGTGATAATGACTGTAGGAGGTGAGGTACTGTGATAATGACTGTAGGAGGTGAGGTACTGTGATAATGACTGTAGGAGGTGAGGTACTGTGATAATGACTGTAGGAGGTGAGGTACTGTGATAATGACTGTAGGAGGTGAGGTACTGTGATAATGACTGTAGGAGGTGAGGTACTGTGATAATGACTCTGTAGGAGGTGAGGTACTGTGATAATTGAGGGATGTAAGGGGAATCCAACAGTTGTTTAGTGCAGAGAGGGGGAGGGGGAGGGGAGGTACAACTACATGAAACACAGGTCTCTGGCCGGATTGGAACCGTGGACGTTGCAATTATGTGGTCAATGCACTATCCGGTCAGCCTATACCGACCGGATAGCCGCTGCCCGGTCGTATTGACTTCTGCTCAGTGTTTGGCCAGTTCGCGGGGCAAGCAAATCGACCATCTCTCTCCATCTGTCTCTCTAAAAACCGGTGGCAGGATGATGAGGGAGAGAGAAGGGGGGGGGGGGGGGGGGGGGCAAGAGATGAGGAGGTCAGAAAAGAGAGAGAGAGGAGAGACATTGGTTCGTTGCAGCAGTGAGGAACTGGACAGACGCATAACAAACGAGAAGAGATAAGGCGTGAACACAATGCATTACAATTCAAAGGAACAAGCGGTTGACACTGTTAATAAATATTTCAATCAATAAAAAAATCATGTGCTTTTTTATGCTATCAAGTGTTACACAATTGTTAAACACCTGCATTACTTAATTTTACATGCAAGTCTACACAATTAGAGATTGTAGAAGATTCCCAAACCCTAACCTCAACCTCTTAACCGGCCACGTAGGTCGCTGACCCTAACATCAGTCTTAACCGGCCACGTAGGTCGCTAACCCTAACATCAGTCTTAACCGGCCACGTAGGTCACTAACCCTAACATCAGTCTTAACCGGCCACGTAGGTCACTAACCCTAACATCAGTCTTAACCGGCCACGTAGGTCACTAACCCTAACATCAGTCTTAACCGGCCACGTAGGTCACTAACCCTAACATCAGTCTTAACCGGCCACGTAGGTCACTAACCCTAACATCAGTCTTAACCGGCCACGTAGGTCGCTGACCCTAACATCAGTCTTAACCGGCCACGTAGGTCACTAACCCTAACATCAGTCTTAACCGGCCACGTAGGTCGCTAACCCTAACATCAGTCTTAACCGGCCACGTAGGTTGTTCTAACGGGTGGTCGGACTTATGGTCAGTCCCCAAACTGGCTGCACTGCCCAGGACTGCAGTTTGGGGACTGCTGGTCTGCACAGCAAAACCCGGAAGTTGAACTCTCAGACCCTTATGGTCCCATTGCTGCAGCCAGGTAGTGATTTAGTATTGGCTCTATTATCTGTAATATATCATGGCTATTTTTGCAGCCATGGTATTTCTGTCACACAAACTCCAGTCCATTTGCAGGATGGACTGGACGTGAAACTGAGATGAAAGGTATTCAGATTTAAACCAAAATCACAACAAATGTGACCACTGCATTCTGTCTTCTTATACTCACATTCACACACGTGCGTTTGTTTGCATGTAGACTACTACAGCATGTGCACAAGTGTGTTGCGCGTTTAGTTGCATCCCGATTGTCTTTGAAGCCTTCATGACCAAAACAAGAGAAGACATAAACACAAACATGCAATCATACAGAGCATATGTGTGTGCACACAACATATTTTTCACTTGTGGGACACACATTAGCAGCAAAATTATTATGTAGATGTATTCGTTTAGTTTGGTTTTTTTCCCCCTTTTTTTACCACCTGCAACAGCTTGTCTGTGGACAGATTTGCAAAAGTGTCACAACCGTGTGAGATACAACCACAAAAACATAACAGGTGTAGTTCAGATCATAATGAAGACCCATTTTGAAGATATGGGTTCAGTCTGAGCAAGGGTGCTGGAAGGTGGGGTTATAGCTAGCCCTGATACGTTCCCTCAGTCCCTTCGCTCTGAGATGAGGTCACGCGGAGATCCCCTCCCATTGCGTTTCAGAAACGGCGCATGGTTTCCACAACTAACGCTGCTTACCCTTTTCTGCACATCTTATCCAAAAGGTGAAGGTCCGATAATGAGCCTAAATTTCATTTAGGAAGAGGAACAGCCAAGAAAATCCCAGTTGCGGCATGAAAAGAGTGTTTAAATCACTTGTTTGGTCAGCCGCTTCCATGTTTTTCAAGGAAGTTGAAAAGCATTAGCAACCTCCCCGGCGCCTCCCCTGTTCGAATGTGAAATTTCCAACTGACTTCAGTTCAGTCGACAATTGCACACGCACAATGGGAGGGGATCTCCACGTGACCTCCTCTCGGAGCTACAGAATGAGCGTAGCGTCTGATAGGGGCTAGGTTATATAGTAGGGTCTGATAGGGGCTAGGTTATACAGTAGCGTCTGATAGGGGCTAGGTTATATAGTAGGGTCTGATAGGGGCTAGGTTATATAGTAGGGTCTGATAGGGGCTAGGTTATATAGTAGGGTCTGATAGGGGCTAGGTTATATAGTAGGGTCTGATAGGGGCTAGGTTATATAGTAGGGTCTGATAGGGGCTAGGTTATACAGTAGCGTCTGATAGGGGCTAGGTTATATAGTAGGGTCTGATAGGGGCTAGGTTATATAGTAGGGTCTGATAGGGGCTAGGTTATATAGTATAGCGTCTGATAGGGGCTAGGTTATATAGTAGGGTCTGATAGGGGCTAGGTTATATAGTAGGGTCTGATAGGGGCTAGGTTATATAGTAGGGTCTGATAGGGGCTAGGTTATATAGTAGGGTCTGATAGGGGCTAGGTTATATAGTAGGGTCTGATAGGGGCTAGGTTATACAGTAGCGTCTGATAGGGGCTAGGTTATATAGTAGGGTCTGATAGGGGCTAGGTTATATAGTAGCGTCTGATAGGGGCTAGGTTATATAGTAGGGTCTGATAGGGGCTAGGTTATATAGTAGGGTCTGATAGGGGCTAGGTTATATAGTAGGGTCTGATAGGGGCTATAGGTTATATAGTAGGGTCTGATAGGGGCTAGGTTATATAGTAGGGTCTGATAGGGGCTAGGTTATATAGTAGGGTCTGATAGGGGCTAGGTTATATAGTAGGGTCTGATAGGGGCTAGGTTATATAGTAGGGTCTGATAGGGGCTAGGTTATATAGTAGCGTCTGATAGGGGCTAGGTTATATAGTAGGGTCTGATAGGGGCTAGGTTATACAGTAGCGTCTGATAGGGGCTAGGTTATATAGTAGGGTCTGATAGGGGCTAGGTTATATAGTAGGGTCTGATAGGGGCTAGGTTATATAGTAGGGTCTGATAGGGGCTAGGTTATATAGTAGGGTCTGATAGGGGCTAGGTTATATAGTAGGGTCTGATAGGGGCTAGGTTTTATAGTAGGGTCTGATAGGGGCTAGGTTATATAGTAGGGTCTGATAGGGGCTAGGTTATATAGTAGGGTCTGATAGGGGCTAGGTTATATAGTATAGCGTCTGATAGGGGCTAGGTTATATAGTAGGGTCTGATAGGGGCTAGGTTATATAGTAGGGTCTGATAGGGGCTAGGTTATATAGTAGGGTCTGATAGGGGCTAGGTTATATAGTAGGGTCTGATAGGGGCTAGGTTATATAGTAGGGTCTGATAGGGGCTAGGTTATATAGTAGGGTCTGATAGGGGCTAGGTTATATAGTAGGGTCTGATAGGGGCTAGGTTATATAGTAGGGTCTGATAGGGGCTAGGTTATATAGTAGGGTCTGATAGGGGCTAGGTTATATAGTAGGGTCTGATAGGGGCTAGGTTATATAGTAGGGTCTGATAGGGGCTAGGTTTTATAGTAGGGTCTGATAGGGGCTAGGTTATATAGTAGGGTCTGATAGGGGCTAGGTTATATAGTAGGGTCTGATAGGGGCTAGGTTATATAGTATAGCGTCTGATAGGGGCTAGGTTATATAGTAGGGTCTGATAGGGGCTAGGTTATATAGTAGGGTCTGATAGGGGCTAGGTTATATAGTAGGGTCTGATAGGGGCTAGGTTATATAGTAGGGTCTGATAGGGGCTAGGTTATATAGTAGGGTCTGATAGGGGCTAGGTTATATAGTAGGGTCTGATAGGGGCTAGGTTATACAGTAGCGTCTGATAGGGGCTAGGTTATATAGTAGGGTCTGATAGGGGCTAGGTTATATAGTAGGGTCTGATAGGGGCTAGGTTATATAGTAGGGTCTGATAGGGGCTAGGTTATATAGTAGGGTCTGATAGGGGCTAGGTTATATAGTAGGGTCTGATAGGGGCTAGGTTATATAGTAGGGTCTGATAGGGGCTAGGTTATATAGTAGGGTCTGATAGGGGCTAGGTTATATAGTAGGGTCTGATAGGGGCTAGGTTATACAGTGGCTATAGCGAACACCATCACATTCCAGTAGCATTGCTCCAACATGCTAAACAAGCTTGCACCGGACATTTCTCAGTAACTGTGGTGTCAACACTACGAAGTAAAGAAGAAAGAAGATTCTACATCGTTTTAAACTATGTAGAATATCGTTTTTACAGTGACAATACATTTCCGCCTAATGTGTGCAAATCTCATATTGAGATTCAGATATTGACATTCAGTTTTTTTCCTAGAATGTAGAGGGGTGTCCTGGCTTCACATATGCCGTGTTTTAAACCTCTCCGAGCTTCCATTGTGAATCTACGTTTTACAGTTTATATGCCTCAGACCCCACAGGCTTTATTTTGTTAGTTTGGGGTGTATAACTTTATATGCAATTTCACCACTTTTGCAGTCAAATATTTCTATACAAGAACCCATTTCATGTATGCGAGGCCTTAGTGATGAGGAAAAACTATGTTGTGTTTGGTACTACTGCCGTTAGGGGCAACTAAAAAAAATGTCACAGGACTAAAAGTGGGGAAAAAAAACATCCATCCATCTACAACCGCTTATCCGTAGTCGTCACTTTAACATTTCTTTTTTTTTTGTACTGTTTTCTTAGTCATCAAATGTCCTTTGCATTGCAATCACAACTTTGCTGGGCATTGTGGTCGCTCTAAAATCAACCGTTTCTCTCCCAGCCACACACACATACACACACACACACACACACACACACAGACACACACACACACACACACACACACATAAATACCCCTCCCCGCCCGTCCCAATCTAAGAAACTCTTTTTTCCTAGCTGGGTTGGATTTTATGACCACTGCAATCCGTCGCCAAGCAGACAGCCAGGAGCTGGCTGCACAACTGCCCCACATCAGCAGCCCACCCCCACCTCCACTCACCTCCATATATTTAAGTGAATGCTGACATAATTTATGAAGGGCATGAAAAATAATGTCTGCATCGCCAAAAAAAAAAGAAGAAAAAAGTTCATAACATAATTTACCGTAGTTGGGCTACTACAGACCCTGCAGCACCCAAGTACACTATATTCCGTCTGTCTGTCTGTCTGTCTGTCTGTCTGTCTGTCTGTCTGTCTGTCTGTCTGTCTGTCTGTCTGTCTGTCTGTCTGTCTGTCTGTCTGTCTGTCTGTCTGTCTGTCTGTCTGTCTGTCTTTTCTGTTCTGTCTGTCTTTTCTGTTATGTCTGTCTTTTCTGTTATGTCTGTTCTGTTATGTCTGTCTGTCGAATTAATGAATGCATGCTGGGACCAGAATGGAAACAAGACCGCAAGGTCTTTCTTCAGCGCTATCCTTTTGGACCATTTGTGCTTGACTGTACCCCCTGTACTGTTTGCATTTTATTGTCTAATAAAATTCTGTCTCTCCTTCTTTCCTCCATTACATGGACTACTTTTTAGATTTTTTTATTATAATTGTGTGTGGCTGTATCTATGCGTGCGTGCGTGCGTGTGTGTGTGTGTGTGTGTGTGTGTGTGTGTGTGTGTGTGTGTGTGTGTGTGTGTGTGTGTGTGTGTGTGTGTGTGTGTGTGTGTGTGTTAAAACAGTGGTTTAGTCCAACAACACCCCACACATAATTAAAACACTATCAAACTGTTAATATTAATGTGTGGGGTGTTGTTGGACTAAACCACTGTTTCCCAAACAATGGCTCAGAGGAAATATCCCAGTTTTTGCATGTCCTACATTTTCTTTCTATTGTTTTGGTTTTTATTTGGTTATTGTTTGGAGGAAATATCCCAATTTTAGCATGTCCTACATTTTCTTTCTATTGTTTTGTTTTTTTGTTTTTGTTTTAAGGATTCAATCAGAAATGTGGACTATTGACACTATTAACTAATGCTTAAAGGACCACTTCACCACTTTTCAACCTACCTTCATATAATTAGTCCTCACTAATGTCCATGATAAAATGTCACCATTGTAGGGCGGTGGTGGCAGTTCAGAACCCTGTCCACCTGTGACATCAGTTCAGAACCCCGTCCACCTGTGACCTTTGACCTGTGACATCAAATCATCTTTTGAAATTATTTGTACACAGTTTGAGCCCATTGGGCTTTCCTCCTAGCACTTTATTTATTTATTTTTTTCTTACTTATTTTCCCTTTTGTTTTTATACTGTGCTCTCCCCGTCCTCTGCCTTGCTCTCTCACTCACACAGGGAGCAGGGGGTACACACTACACAGGTTTATTGTTCCACGTCATTATTACCGACAGGCCCGAAATGAGTTGAATGATGGGAGGCCCTCGTCTAGAATTAGCCCAGACCCTGCATGTTTACCCCGTCTAAATCATGTTGTTCACTCCACTTGAAATGCCAGTGTTTCGTCGACTAATAATATGATGAAACATGTTCGTCGACTACCTTTTTTCACTGAAGGAAACTAAATTAAAACTAAGCTATGATGACTAAAACTAAGACTAGATATATTGACAATTTCGTCAACAAATAAAAACTAGACTAAAATGTTCGGAAGGGACTAGTGGACAAGAGATCCAGTATAAGTAAAAGACATAAGACTTTTTACACTTGGTTGCATGCTGAAAGTTCACAACACACAACACAAAGTTGTGAGCTTGTAGATCTGCTGTTTTCAGCAAATGTAAAATCAGCCATTACGACGGCATCCGGACCCGCCAAATTACATTTTGGCCGACTAAATCAACTGTAACTGTAACACATTTCAGGTGACTAAAATAAACTATTCATGAGAGACTATGACTAAAATCTAAATGTTGCCGTCCAAATCAACACTGCTTGTAACAGAAGAAGGAGCAGCGCCGGGGGAAAGAAAGGCTCACATCCTGACATGTGCAGAACACCTGTCCTCGCTGTGCGTGCTAGCTGGCTCAGCCAATTGGCACGCTCCACCGGGCCAGCAACTCTGCTCGCTCGCTTCCCGTAATAATCCGCTCGCCGGTCCTCGGAAGGAGTGGCGCCACCGTCACCTGCTGTCAACGGTTAAAGGACCATTTCACCACTTTTCAACTTATCTTCATATAATTGGTCCTCACTAATGATCATGATAAAATAGCACCATTATTTTCTACTCAGTCTGTGGTCAGTTCAGAAACCTGTGACATCATCATTAGGCAGATTTTTAAACAATATATTTTTTTTTTTAATATTTAGATTTTTATTATCGTGAGAATGATGCTAGGCTTCCACTATCGCATTGCAACTTTTCAGGAAGAGAAAGCCTGCCGTTTCTATTACCTTGGATTCCCCATCGATCATGTCACTGATGGACGGGTTTCTGAATTGCCCACAGCCCTCTTATGAGACACAGACCGAGTACAAAACAATTATGGCATTTTATCATGAACATCAGTGAGGACCAATTATATGAAGATAGGTTGAAAAGTGGTGAAGTGGTCCTTTAACCGGTTCATACTTTGTCTCGATGGCGGTGTCGCCAAGGGGCCAGCTAGGCACTCCAATGTTGAAGCGCTGGTCCCTAGTGGTAAGAGGAAGGACTGCAGGCGGACCCGTGGATTCTTGACGAGGAAACCCAGTGCAACCGAGCGCTCAATGTTAAAGCCCAGCTGCACTTCCGCATTTGGACACCAAAATTTGGTGTCCAAATGCGGAAGTGAAATGCTGAATCAGCAAATAGACGGTACTTCCGGCAGCCTTCCGGGTGCTTCAAAACGCCACTGAGCAACTTCCACTGACATGAATAGCGGAGGGGGCGGAGCTTCGCGCCAGTTTAGTCTCTTTATATTTATTTATATTTCAATGAATAGTATGCATAGCATATACCAGTGGCGCTCAACTCAGTATATGAAATGATGTTCCCCTTGTTAAGTTGTCATTGCCGTGATAATGTGAGAATGCATTGTGGTCCACACAACTGTGCTACATATAGCCATGGGACTACTATACCATGGCTACAGTGCATGTCGAACTCTTTATTACATCTAACATTCTGCATCACAGGACTCCATGTTGTCCTTCTAACCTCTTACAGCACCCCAACATTATCTGTGACGTTAAAAACAGATAGGTTCCACTTGGCCTCTTTTTGGAGGCAGTTGCATAAGCTCATGGCCCTGTCTGCGCCTGTCTGCGCACAGCGCGAGTGAAGAGCATGCCCAACAACAAAGCGGGAGTTCTAGAGAGGGGGAGGAGGGGGAAGGAGAGTGGGAAAAGGCGCCTGGCCTTCATCAGCTATCACCACCAATTCGGAAGTGACTCACTCCCCTGGCGTGCGCAGAATCTCTCCCAAAGGTCACAAACACGCATGCTGCGCTGCAGAGCACGGCACTGCAGAGCACTGCACACACCACTCCTCTCCGTGGCACCGTTGCATAAGTCTGCTATTGTAGGAAGGAGGCCATGTGTGAGAGGGGCACACTATGCTCACATCTCTTATATGTTAGGCATTTGGCGGCTGCCCCGCTATCCAGACTGACTCGCTTCCTTGGCAACAAAAGTGATACTGGCACCAGCTCACCACCAGGAACGGCCTAGTATTGTGTTTACCAGGGCACGCCGGTAGACAGTGGTTGACAAAGTACTCGGCCCATGCAGTACTTGACTCAAAGTATCTAGATACTCCTCATGGTGAAATATTACTTGAGTGCAAGTGGAAGCTGCTCTGTCAAATGTGTACTTGAGTTAAAGTACAGAAGAAAGTATTCAAAGGTACAAATTACAATGAAGTATAGCGTACATTTAGCTTTTTTTTCTTCTTTCATTTTATTGTTTTCCAAAACAATTCAAAGCTTTTCCAGAAGTTTTCATCATGTGTACAAACTCAGATATTCTCACTATAATTTGAAATAAGTGGTAAATTCATAATGCACTTTTTGTACGTCCAAGAAATGCAGTGGAGTCAAAAGTGCAATATTTGTCTCTGAAATGTATTGGAGTGAAAATCATTAAAAAGAATACACACAGTACTCGAGTCGAGACAAGTAACTGTACATAGTTGCTGTCCACCCCTGGCGGTAGATGATCTGAATGTGTGTGTCAACTAGGCTACATAATACCAAAATCCCTGTTTGGATTCCAGCTGGAGTCGTGTTGCATGGCCCTCAGTTTTCCTTTTACTAAATACAGCAAAACATGCCAAAACTGTATTCAAATGTTACACATGAGTTAATCAGCTGATGCTCCTAATCCAGAGTGGCTTTAACTAACATTACAAACACACAAGGCAGGCTGCTTGTGTTATTGATTTATCTCCAGAGAGAGAGAGAGAGAGAGAGAGAGAGAGAAACTGGTCCATGTGGGCAATACTTACGTATTCAAAATTACAGTACAAGTACAAAAAACAAAAATAAAAAAAATGAAAATAGCAGATCTACACGCTCTGTAAATCTACTACTTTCACAGTATTTGAAATAGGGCTCCCTGGAAAAGTAGTGGAGTCAAAAGCACAATATGTTACTTTGAACTGTAGTGGAGTGAAAGTCCATATTACATATAGGTATACTACAGCGAAGGTACATAGATACAAAACAAAAATACTCTTACTTTGCAGGATTCAAATACAAAAGTAGCAACACATACTACTGTACATCGGCATACATACTGACACTGTAGTATGATCACGTAGGGCGATAATTACGTAAAAACACAAAGAAGTCAAAATATGGAGATAGGTTTCTGACCGACATCAACAAAGTACAAAAACAAGAATGACTCAGACTTAACTGAATAAAAATAGTAGCAAATGTAGTCCAAGCGCCTGGCAAAACACACACACACACACACACACACACACACACACACACACACACACACACACACACACACACACACACACACACACACACACACACACACACACACACACAGTTGTACTCAAATAAAATGTTCTTAGTTCCAGTGTCCACCAGTGACCTGTAGGTGTCTGTTTCCTGTCCCAGATAACGGCAGTATGCAGAGAGGCTGGCCTCCTGGCCCTGCAGGAGGACATCAAAGCCCAGCACATCAGTGCCAGACACTTTGGGAGCGCCCTGACCGCCATCCAGCCACGCATCCCAGACTCTCTCCTCCAGCTATATGTCAACTACCAGCAGCAGCGCACTGGGCTGTTCGTCGTTTGATCATCATCATCGTCATCATGATGACTGCTAATTATACATTTTAGCCTCCGGATATAGAGAGTATACACCAGCTAACCACCAGCAAAATGAAAAATGTTGGCTGTGGTTTAAAGCAGTGCATGGTTCCCAAACATTTTCATGTCGAGGACCCTCACATTGACACTAATTAGCCTGCAGACCCCCATTTGAAAAGATATGCCAGGGACCCCCATAAGAGAAGATTTTGACAGCTCTAGCAGTGATTTTCAAACCGTTAAATTTCAAGGACGCCCAGTTTGACATGCATTAGTCCATGGACCCCCATTTAATGGCATTTCTATCTCTGGGACCCCCGATTTATATTGTAAAATCACTGTTAGTTTAACTCTGAGAGTGTACAAATGGACCTGCTAGGGTCCATTAATTTGGTTCCATTTGTATCACTCTCAGAGAACCCATAAGGGTCCATATGGTTCCAAACTATCATTTAGCTGAGGACCCCCTGGAACTCCCTCAAGGACTGGGGGTCGACGGACCCCACTTTGGGAACCACTGGTCTCAAGTAAACCTATAGATTTCTCAAACTCTGCCCGAATCCGACAATCCCGGCCTTAAAACGTCGGGCCGGGCCTAAAATGTATGCTAATCAGTAGGGCCGGGCATCGGGCTCCATGAAAAATATTGTATTTTGTGTGTATTATCTATTATGAAGATGGTGCTGACTGGCCTTTCACTTTTACTTTGTGTTTATCAAATTCTGCCCAAACCTGTCTCGGGCCGACCCAACGTTTTAGGGCCGGGTCGGGCCTAAAATCTATGCTAATTAGCCTTTCCGGGCCTGATCATTAGGTCCCAGTTAGTCACAGTTATCCACTGTCACCATGGATCACCAGTTTCATTCATGGTTTGCTCCCATGCATTTTTCTATTACTAAAACAACAAATAACCATGAAGGTGACCAATAATTTAGAGCAGTGGTTTCCAACCCTTTTCATGCAGGACCATTATTTTTTATTCTGCATTTGAGCCACAGACCATGCACTGAATTAAAGATGTTTACTGCAAATTAAGTAATAGGCCTACAGATGTTTAACTCTTGAGAGTAAAATGTGGTTTCATTTTACTCTCTCAAGAGTTAAAGATATAATAAGGGTTAATTTGGTTAGCAACCAGGTTGGTTTCAAAATCCCTAGCCTAAAACACTATTTTATAGCCTTTTTTTTTTGTGTGTAGGCCTAATAAATGCATTATTCACATAGGCTAATGTGATACTCTTGTGTTTATTTGAATCTTGCAATCATTGATTGACAACTGATGATCATCATTACAAAAATAAAGTGATGTATGGAACTCTGGGTAGGAACATTCATGCTTTTCCGTTTTTTAGGATTGCAAAGTAGTTGAGTCAAGTGAGTGAGTATAGGCTAAGAAAGGCTATCCTTGGGGAGAAAAACAAGCACGAACGGGATATTCATCACATTTCACCCCGTGGAAAATCAGCTAATTGCTGTAATCGTGAGATTTCCGTCCGCACTTCCGACCGCTAAGAAGAGGTTCCAGGCGACCATCTGTCGTTTGGGAATCTACCAGGATTTGCTTTATCACCAACCCCACCGCGCTAGCCCCACTAACTGCCTTTTTTTCATGTCTAGCTGCCTTTAAGAGAGAGAGAGAGAGAGACAGACCGTTAACATTATTGCACGGTTGTGTCCGTCCGTCTTGACAGCTCTCTCTGACTCTCACTCTCTCAACTGGAATAGTTTTAGGAAGACTTTGCTTTGCTGCTGCTGACCCTATAATGAGATTCAGGTCAGGCATCTATTGATTTTTCCATTTGAATGGGATAAATTGACTTTGTATTGAACTTCCCTTTTCTCATGGATCCGGATGTAGCGCATCCGCGACACCAATCAAACCAGACAGTCAAGAACAGAGAGGGGGAGGGGTGGCGGGAGAGAGGGGGGGCTCTTTCCCCTCGCTCCCGGGGTGCTTTTTTTCTTAAGGTGGTGCGGGAACCAACACATTTTGTTCCCCCACCACCACCAGCGAAATAAAAAGAAACGTCCATTTGGCTAAACGGGGAACTCACGAAGACTGACGGGATATTTGTAGGCCTATGTGTAGGCTGTGTGCGCAAGCTACACATTGTAGGCTACATGTTTTTATTATATGATGCAGTATATGCCATAAGTTGTACTGTCTGTTAGGCACACGCTAATTCATTATCGTCTGGCGAGAAGAAACGGATTCCTTGTTAAAAAAAGAAATCCTGTTTCCCAAACAGTGGGTCGTGGACACATTTTGTTTGGGTCACGAGTACATTTGAAAGAATAAAAAATGAATAAAAATGTAAATAAAACTCCCCCCATATTGCAAAAATGTCATGAATTACAAACAAATTCAATGATTTTCCAAATAATGTCATGAATATAAAAAAATATATATATATATATATATATATATATATATATATATATATATATATATATATATTAAAGAAATAAAATCCATAAATTGGAAAATAAAGGTTTAAGAAGTAGTGAAAATAGACTGTCTGTGTGCTTGTAGATCTGCTATTTTCACTACTAGTTTCAAGTTTGGTCCCCGGGCAAATGTCTAATTCCTCTTTTGGGTCTCAAGTAAAAAATACATTAAAAAAAAGTTTGTGAACCACTGTATTCTAATAGCATGCCTCCTAGCTGGCTTCCACAGGAACGGAAATTAGTTTTTTCCTGTTCAGCCTTCTGGTGGTGGTGGTGGTGGTGGAGGAGGGAGGGGAGGTAGAAATAAACAAATTGCATTGGTGAAAAAAGTACTCAATTGTTTTTACAATAAGTAAGTAGGTCTTTATGCAGAATGTCCCATTTCAAGTTTTCAAATTTATAAAAATATTTTGAAAATAGCAGACCTACGAGCTTGTAGATTACTATTTTTCAAAGGGCTGAAGTTGTTAATGTATGTTTGTTGTAATAACAAAAAAATAAACTAGTAACTAAAGTTTTCAAAATAATTGCAGTTGAGTAAAAGTACAAGATTTGCATCTTGAAAATCGAGTGGAGTAGAATTTAGTAAAAAGTATTGAAATTTTAAAATGTAGACCTAAGTACACACTTTAAGTCAATGTATGTGCTAGTTACTTTTCCACACAATTTAAAAATAAAATAGGCCCGGTCCACCTTAACTAGTGCACACATCTCTATCGGGCCGGCCCTTCCCACATCTGCCCAATGAATCAAGAGCGGATGCGATGTATCCTTTTTCAGCGCAGTGAATGGGCCAATGGGAGTTGGCTTGTGGAGCAAACACTTTGCCCTAACATTCCCATTCATTCAGTGCTAGACAGTCCCGCAGTGTTGGTTGTGGAGCAGCGACGAGATCGACCGACCAGCGCTTTAGTTTCAACGAACGAACCCCCGTGCAACAACAACAAAAAAAACACCCTTTTCCTGTCTCTCTCTCTCTCGGCAAACATATTCGAAGAAGGAAGATTATCTGGGATATATTGGCTGATTGTCTTTTGAAGCGTGATATTTTTTTCCTCTTTCTCGCCACCCCGATCCGAGACATTTCTTTGGGTGATTTTTTTCTTTACTTCTCTTCCCAACAAATTGTGCTGCTGCTGCTACTACTACTTCTGCTGCTGTACGGGACTAAAAACTGGGTTGACTTGTCTTCTGATCGGCCCTCAAGTGCGCAACATTATTTTATTGGGTGCCTTTTTTTTCATCAAAGAAGCTCCTTTTTGTGGATTTACTTACTATTACTGTGGGGGAAAAATGCGTGCGTAGTTATTTAATTTTTTGCACTGAACTTTTAACAAGGGAATAACGAACCAAAAAAGAGGATACATTCGTACTTGGGATTTATTAGAAAACGTTACGAATATTTTACAAGAGATACGCCGGGACATACTATCATCGCAGCTTTCTTTCCCCCTCTTGGATGGAGTTTTGGTAGATTGTGTTCATGGATTCAACCTTATGGATGATTGCATATAGGTAAGCTGCAGCACCTGAATGTTCCAATGAAATGTCTTTGTAAAAGTGTGTGATTGATTGATTGAAATATCGTTCATATAGGCCTATGACCACCACGCGTATTAAAGCGTCCCGAGGAGGAAACCGGGACGGACGGACGGTAGATAGGCTAGATAAGAATAAGATAGTCAGGTTTCTGGGGTGTATTATTACTATTGTTTGCTAGTTTCTTGCAGGGATCACATATTGTCTTTTTTTTTCTTTCTTCCAAATGGCATAGAATCCAACTGATCGCAATCAGTTGTATTTAGATGCCAGTTGTTGGCTGGTGAATTTAGTGCGCCTGTTCCGTCCTCCTCGTTCGGGTCTGCTTTTCAAACCACAGGCCACTCGCCCCCCTCCCTCCCTCCCATAAGGAATGACTGTCAGTCAAACACCCCTCCCCCACGTCGCTTGTTTTCATTCATAAGTTTTTTTTCTCCTCTCTGTCTCTCTCCGTTCTCTCTAATGTCCCTTGACCACCTCGTCCAGATTTGTGGCTTTAAATAAATAAATAAGGTGTCTCTATACCTGCTTGCTATATCGTGACCTCTTTTGAATTCACATAGCCTACAGTGGTGTATTAAAACGCTATTTATCTGCACCATCTGACGCGGTCTAGTTTGTAAAACATAGGAGTTTGTGTATTTATTTATTTTTTGCTAAGATTTTAATCATTTTTTTCGTAGAGATATCGACCACATGTCCCAGTGACCCAGTCTGACATACAGTATCTGCTACTGTTATAGCCTAAACTATAGACTCTCGATGTGGCCTATTTTATCGATTGAAAGGGTCAGAATCGATAACATACATTAAAATTTTAGGCTACTACTGTTATTGTTTAAATTAGACTGGTTCTGGATTGTTATTCATGTATTGTACAGGTCCTGCCTGTATGTTTGGGCTCCCAGGCATATCGACGTTGCTGCTTCAAAATGTCACTGTGTGGACTCGAAGCCTAAATTCCTGCTGTTGTTAGGACGCCAACTAATATCCCTGCATTGTTTTTTAGTTGCTAGTCCAGGCGTATATCGTTAATCACCACGTCACTATAATCAAGTCGTAGACAGCACTGGTGCAAATGTGTTTTTCCCCCTTTTTTGAGACTTGGTTTGATCTTCGTTTCTTGCTCTACTTTTGTCCCCATTTTCCCCGAAACCCCTTTGGGTAATAGAATACTAAGTGGAGGCAGCTTATTTAGTTCCCTTGGATCGTGTCCTCGTTTCGTCGCCGCGGTGCATTTAAATGTTAACTAGTCATACAAATGCAAATGAAGAGGGGAAGTATTTGCAGGGCCCACTGAAGTTTAAATGTGTGCGCATTAGCGAGGAAGGAAGCTACTAGAAGTTGTGTTAATATAAATAAGTTAAGTTAATGGTCAACTTTTCTCCTCCGGGTCGCTTCACTAAGGAGAGATCAAATATTATGACATTGTGAAGCTCGCCGCTGATAAGAAAAGTTGGCATACATAATCTTAACCTAGGCCCCCCAGATAGCCTATCAAAATAACAAGTATAATTTAAAATTACGGCTCCTAACAGGACATTGCCCATTTAGCACATATTTGTTTTGTTCCTATATTCTATTTGGCATTAGAGAGCTGTGCATAGCCTATACTATAATCCTAACAATAATCTTAAAAATTGAATTGTTTTCACATTGAATGGAATAGCACAGGACGTGTCATCTCACCCCCTCGTTTCACCCCCCCTCCCATCATGACATTGTTTGCCAGCCATGTTTTGGCTTCTCTTTTTATTTGCTGATGACATCTCCCTCTTCCTCCCCCCCTCCACCCCACGCCACTTCCTCTGCCTATTCTGGCCTCCCTCCCTTCCCCCTCCACCCTGCAGGTTTTCCGATGCATGCCAAGTCCACGGTGAATGTCGGAAGTGGTGATCCTCGCCCCAGATGGAGCTCCAAAGTCAGCATGGCCCCGGTGGTTCACTAGTGGTGATCCAGCAGCCCTCCCTGGCCCTGGAGGGCCGGCTGCAGAGGGCGGAGTACGAGCGTGAGCTCCACCACCAGCACCACCATGCCGCTAGCACGGCCCCCGCCACTACCATCCTGTCCCTGGACCAGATCAAGGCCATCCGCTCCAACAACGAGTACACAGAGGGGCCCTCGGTGGTGGTGCGGAGGCCCCCCGCGCCCCGCCAGCCCCCCAGCAGGACACAGGACAAGCAGGAGAGGACTCACGAGGTCATCCTGGTCAATGTGAACAACAACTACGAGCACCGGCTGAGCTCTGGCCACCACCACCACAACCACCACAACTCTACCCACCACCAACACCACCATGTGGGAGGTGGTGTGCTGGTGGTGTCCGGTGGCGGCTCCGCCTCCTCACGGGCCCCATGCCTCAGCCGCTCCACGAGCACGGGCAGCGCCGCCAGCTCGGGGAGCAACAGCAGCGCTTCCTCGGAGCAGGGACTCCTGGTGCGCTCACCGCCCTCGAGGCCCGGCGGTGGCGTGCTGCTTCACCACCACCGGGCGGCGGAGCAGCAGCGCCCCGTTCGGACCCAGCCCAAGCCCAACAAGGCACTCTCACAACAACAGCCCAACTCCCACTTCCACCCGCTGCCTCCGCTGGACGCGCCGCTCAAGCCCTCTTCCTCCTTGGGCAAAGGGAAGGCAGACCTATCTGGCGGCAATAACGGGCCGTCGTCGGGCGGACTAGGAGCCGGCGGCGGACACCAGTTCATCTGCGAACGCTGCGGGAAGTGCAAGTGCGGCGACTGCACGGCGCCGCGCAGCCTGCCCTCGTGCCTGGCCTGCAGTGGCCAGTGCCTCTGCTCGGCGGAGAGCGCGCTGGAGCACGGCACGTGCATGTGCCTCGTCAAGGGCATCTTCTACCACTGCGCGAGCGAAGACGACGACCAGGGGGACTCGTGCGCCGACCACCCCTGCTCGCTGTCGCGCTCGCACTGCTGCTCGCGCTTCCTGTGCATGGGATTAATGTCGGCGTTCTTCCCCTGCCTGCTGTGCTACCCGCCCGTGAAGGGTTGCCTGAAGGCGTGCCAGGGCTGCTACGACCGGGTCAACAGGCCCGGCTGCCGCTGCAAGAACTCCAACACTGTCTATTGCAAACTGGAGAGCTGGGGGGCCGCGCATCAGACACAGGAGAAGCCTTCCTGATCGCTACCTGCAGCGTGGTGTGTTTGGGGTGGGGGGGGGGAGACACGCGCATGCATGAGCGGAGGACTCTAACATGGATCTGACAACGATGTTGATGATAATGATGATGATGGTAGTCAGTCACAAATTGATGTTTATCCGAAAATTCTAAGCACCTCCCATCCCAGCCTCCCTTTCATTTCTCCTCCACTTGTGGAATCCTGCTAAGGAGCTAAGCGAAAGGAGTAACAAAAACCACTCAATTCTTTTTTTTTATTTTGTTTTTTTTATTTTGGATCAGGATCATGTTTTTACAGACCAGTGTTTGCCTTAACTGTTTCCATGTCTATCTTCCGCTCCTCATTAACACTATATATATATTTTTTAAATAAATATTTTCGTCTGTTTTTTAGGGTAGGCATTTCCCTGGTGCTTTAGGGCATCACGAATGGGAGCAGCCTCTTACCAAATCTGTGAAGGACGATATACTTCTAGGGCGTTTATGTAGCTGTTACCATGTATTCATAGCAAACAGGTGTGTCTGCAACTCTCATTTACGTAAAAAAAAAAAAAAAGCCATGGCTGCCTCTGCCATGTTGCATTAAGGAAAGCACATCAATCTCATAGTATTGTCATTCTGTTGGATATGTTTCTCTTCCTCCACCCATCTGGACTTCTTATGCATTCTGTGGCATTCACCAAGGTTTTTTTTCTTTTTTTTTCTTGTAAATTGTATGCTCAAATCCATAAGAGGAATTCTGGCTATTTTTTAAAAGAAAATGTCTGTTAAAACATTTTTTTTGTTGTAAAAAATATATTTATTATGTGAAGCTCTATTATTTTATGATATTTATTGCAAAAGACAGTCTTAAATTTACTCATGTCTGAATATAACAAAATATCAATACTTACTGAAAAATTAAAGGGTGGCACAAAAGAAAAAACTATGTTAACTTTAATGCAGAAAATATATTAATTAATGAAAAACTTTTACCGCCTCGTTGTCTTGATTACGTTTGCTTGAATTTGAGGAACGTCTGCCTGTTTCATGTCCACGATAATGACCCACTTCCGCTTGACACATGGAATGTCAACGTCCCTTTTTTTTCTGGGTTGGAGTGTGCATTAGTGAAGCTCACATCGTGTGTGTGTGTGTGTGTGTGTGTGTGTGTGTGTGTGTGTGTGTGTGTGTGTGTGCGCGCGCACACACACTACAACAGCAGTGGCATTCAATAATAATCTGCAGCCGGAAGAAGCAACGTGTAGCTTAGAAAAGTGACTGTTTATATTGTTGGAGGACTTATTTGGCACAATGCTCCTCGCTAACTCTGGAAGCTAAACAAAGCAGGTCATTGACACGCTATAGCCCCCGAAGCTACTAGCATCAATGCGGCCTCCGCTTATATTTATGTTTCAAGGGAAGTTTCTGTGACTTTATAAAAGAGCTTCTCTCAACAACCATACTGTAGGTCACCACAGAACTATGCACTGTAGCTTCATTCCCCCCCCTAGGGGCTTTCAAACCACTTTCAACCTGGCATCCCTAAATTGGGCATGTCATTATACGTAAGGCAACATTTTCAATTTCTCAAGTAGACAATCTATTCTACAACCTCTCCAGCTTGCCATCTTAGCTATTTCGTTTTCTTTTTAAACGGGACTGGAGTGGTTAAAATGGCTCTGGATCAGAATGTTCTGCGACTCCCAAATGGTTGTGTGTGTGTGTGTGTGTGTGTGTGTGTGTGTGCGCATGCGTGCCTTAAGCAATGGGAGAGTCATCATTACACCGACCCAGGGCCACCTGTTCAAAGATCATAAACCCAGGGCTATCAATGCAGGGCTTTATGGTATGGTTCCTGCACTGAACAACAGGGGCCACCACCACACCCCCTCCCATTTGGCTGCTGCTGGGGTCTCCCCCCCCCCCCTCTCTGGTCAGTGCATTTATCACTTGGGGAAGTTCACTGACCACCCCCCCCCCCCCCCCCCCACCCCCAGGGGATGAGATCATCTCTTTCAAAGTTGGTTGGCCAGGAAGAAATGTCAATTGGGGGAGGGGAAGGGAGGCGGCAGGAAATGCATTACTGTGTAGGGGGGGGGGGGTGCTTGTCAGAGAACATGCTCCTATGGATTAGCTGTGGCATTGGGAGCATTTCAAACAAAGCTGGCTGTGTAACCCACAACTGTGAGAGTGATCAATCGCATGCCATAGTAGTGCACTGGCTTCATTTGTGGATCGCGGATATACATTTTTATGGTTGCCTTATTTATTTATAATTTTCTTTCCTACATTTTGTTTTTTAATTATAATTATTTCAAAACATTTTTTTCTTCTTCAGTATATTTTACTACAAGACAAATCTAATAAATTCCACAAATTAGAAAACAACGACGTGTTGTGAGCTTGTAGATCTGCTATCACTATTTTGGGTCCCCAGGATGTGAGACATAAAAACTCTATTTTCGGTTGTGGGCTAAAATGTTTGGGAAGTTGGGAACCACTGCTATTGTGTGTGTGTGTGTGTGTGTGTGACTGTGTGTGTGTGTGTGTGACTGTGTGTGTGTGTGTGTGTGTGCGCCCTTAGGTGTTATAAGAAAGTTTCTATAATCTTTTAGATAGGGAGCCGTGGCTCATTCGTTACATCGTAGATTTCACAATCACGACGCAAATCGAGGCGAATGACAATGTCTCAGTCTCTCGGGGGGTAATTAAAGGTCAGGTGGTGGAAGCAGTTTGCAGACGTGAGAGCAGCTTAATGGTAAACACTTGACACAAAGGAGGAAGTATCTGGTTGCTTTTGTCATTTAGCTGACTAGGCTTTCACACTAAGCATGCAGTCCTTATTTTAGTTTGGTCAGCATTTCCTTTATTTTTTTGCTTTAAATGACCCCTCCCTTCAAATAGGCCCTCTGTACTTAATGTGTTATTTTTTTCCTCCTCTCCTTTTTTTGGTCGGTGGAATGTACCTTTTGTTGCCCTGAATAGTTAAGGAGTGGATTAGTGATTTGTCAATTTCCTGTTACCTTTCAGAGCTGCAATTTGAGCCCCCATTTGCTCCTGGCTCTTGGACAATCGCAAACAATAGGAGGCCTCTTTTTTTCCTCAGTTTTCATTATGGTTCCCCCATGTGGATGGGAGGGGGAGGGGGGTTCTAGACTGTATTCAGAAAGCAGTGCACAGGAAGACGCTGTTTACTTGATATTTTCCAGTCTAATCCAAATAAGGAAACGGATCCTGCTCCTACCATTTCCAGAGCTTGGCTCCGCCGCTCTGCTCGGTCGGTCTATCCCCATCCGATGGAACTATAACTGCTGGTGTCTAAAATAACCTGCAAGTGTTTGGTTTGTTTGTTCAGTAGTTGTTTTTTTTCATATATACTTTAAACCCAGCCAGGAGATAATATTATGTTCTTCCCTACATTTTGGGTCATATTCATTGTTGGGCCTAAACCATCGGCTGAAAATTCTAATTTTCCTATGATTCTATATCAGTGGTTCTCAAACTATTTCAGGGCAAGGACCCCCAGAATTATCCCCCCCCCCAGAAACAAATATTTTAGAACAGATGCGTTCGTTCCCATCCTAAATGGGTTAAAGTAACAGCAGGGATTTTGCAGTGTCCCACCGACGACAACCCACCTCCTTCCTCCCAGGAACTCGGTTGCAGGGGTAAATTTAGCAGCGGCTGCAGTGCACACCCACGTAATGTTATTTGGAGTTGTCAGGGCTTTGACGTAGTAGGCATTGTACAAGCATTTTGGGTTTTCTCTTCATTCTTTCTTTCTTTTTTGAGGGAGACCGTGCAAGTGCAAACACGCATGACTACCGGGTGAGTCACGGTGTGGAACCTCCAACCAAAAACACACACACGCATACACACACACACACACACACACACACACACACACACACACACACACACACATCCCTTAATACCAGGGCAGTCCTTTTTCACCCTCAGCCATGCAGGGAACACTGCTGACGCCACTGACATGGTCTCTATACCCCCCCCCCCCCCACACACACACACACACCCCTCATCGCTCTCAGCAGCATTCATCACCAGAAAGGGCCATGCTTCACATTTTGCTCTGCGGGCGCCAGTCATCTGGCTTTCATTATTTCCTCCCCTCATGGCATATAAATAGAAATTAGCAATCAGGGGGAAATGTGGGGGTTGGTTAGGATCTTGGGAGCGGATGGCAGCCTCTCTCTTTTATTTATTTTTTATTTTTTATTTTTGGCTTCGGGGGACTTACACGTGATGACCGGAGTTTACACAAGTTATCTACGCAGATACTAGGTTTTAACCCATTCAGTACGGGAGCCCCCTTTGGTGTTTTAAGCATTATGTTGTACTTTAGCTATTGAAAAATAGCAGATCTACAAGCTCATAGTGTGGCATCCTGAGTGCCGCA